>NC_056729.1:1544870860-1544955860 GCF_019279795.1 Protopterus annectens | reverse complement strand
CAACAAAGATGGGTGACAGCAATGCAATCATGTTGTATAGCCAATTGGACTGAATCAAGTGTGTCAAGAAGACACATGCAAAGTGGAGAGCTATTATTTTTCTAATGTTAATGTGTATATAAAGTAAATTGGAACAGCAGTATATAATTATTTTTCTAATGCTAACGTTTAAAGCAAACCGGAACAGCAGTAATACAACTTTATACTTTGCTGTATTAGAATCTAGGATCACCTGTATTGTAGCCCTTGACTTACACCTGTTGCCACAGGAACAAGTAGGCATCAGCTGTATATTTTCAAATTCATCGCTATGTATGTGTGCCAACTGCCGCATAATGCCACTTAGCCTGTTTGCGCAGTGGGAAACAGCATATGATAGAATGAACCCATTTTGAAATTGTCAAGTGTCTCTTTGGTGTCTGCTGGTGTTCTGGACCTGCAGGTGTTGTGGACTGTAGCACAATATCACTTAGCGGGTTTGTGTGATGGTAAGGTAAAGAAACAATGTATCCTTTTTGAAATTGACTAGTTTCTGCTTATTGTCTGCAGGTGTTCTGAACCTGTAAGGGTTGTGGACTGTCAAGCAATGGTGCTTAGCAGTGTTGCACAATGGAAAGCAAAAGAGATAACACTGTATCCTTTTTAAAATTGACAATGTCTGCTTGTTGTCTGAGCCATTTGACCATGTTTGTGTGGTGTTGAGCAAAGTGAAAATGAGATTAGCAAAGCTCAACATGCGTTATTATTGTATGAATTGTTTATTATTATCCCTCACTAAAAAAATACATGTGGGATTTGAACCTTGATCTACATATATTATGTGCTGTGTATTCACCAGATATGCTACACACATTTGATTCACAGTTTTTATTTATGTTGTCTTTATTATATAAGTGACTTTCATCAAGTTTGTTTTATTTCACTATTTAGCCATATTTGCACTAAGCCATGCATTGTGCAACTATTACTATTAAAAAAATAAAAAAGGGAACATAAGCAGCATTGCAAACTATATTTTAACAAAACTGAAATAATTCTTCATGACACTGGATTTGAACTGTCAGACTACTGAACCTACACAACACAGTAAGGATGTCTTACCTGTTTTTGCCACAGAAACAGCTTTGCAGCAGAAATAAAAATCATTGTGTATATAAGCAAGTTTGATTTCCACCACAGTATTATAAAGACATATAACACTTGCACACTTTCATTTGTTTGTATATGTGTTGCTTATATAAATATTGCAATGACTGATCACACAACCATTTATGAGTATTGTTTACACCAATGCAGCTCTGTCTTCCTTTTGTATTGTTTTGATTCTGCTCTTATCTGTGCTGTACTCTCAGACATGCAGTCTGTAGGGCATTTTATATCATTGTACTTAAAATGTATAAGAATATTACATGACAGTAATATACAGTTTTCAACTAAGGCAGGAGAGTTTGGTTATTAATGAACAAAAACTAAGAAATGTGTGCTCCTCACTTCCATTTAAAAGCTTGCTACAAATATTTCTACACTTTGTAAATGTATTCTGGGTGACACGCCCACTGCAGGTAAGGGACTCTGAATTGCTGTGGTGTTTTCATTCACCCTACCAGTAATCATTCACAGCTCAATCTATTGACAACTAACACAGAAGCATTCCCTATACTATTTTTACACCTGCTACACAAAGTCAAAAGTTTAGCATTCAGCAATTCTAATGAGTTCACACCTCATTTGCATCTTCACTGTGCTCAGAGGCCTGAATCAACACTATAAAAATGTAACTGTGTAGCTTGGGAACTTGAAAGTGAGGAGAGTTGTGTATGTGGATAAAATTGCTATTAATTTGGATTTATCTACACAGAAGCCTTCAGCTCTTGCTAAGGTATGATTGTATTTTTTCCCCAAGTACATGCTAGATTTATTAACATGTTACAAGGATAATTGTTTATATATGCATATATATACATATATATATATATATATATATATATATATGTGTGTGTGTGTGTGTGTGTGTGTATGTGTTAGAAAATGGAACTTTTACCTGTATGCACTTCTTATAAGTTCACTGTTGGCATAGGCATCTTTCTCAGTCATTTTACTTTCTCAGATAGACAGCCTTATTAATTTTCATCATAGGTGTTATTGTTACATCTTGTTATCTTACATTATTCTATATTATTTCAGTGAAATGTAATGTCCTATATTATGAATGACACAAGGGTGTTAGGCTTCTAAGATGGCCTATAGACACCTCTAGGGGAGTGCTAGACACAGGGAGATGTGACTGTCAATCATATAAATTTGACTTTTTTGTTGTAAATGTGTTTTCATTTTGTGGGAATTTTTTGAAAGCATGTATAACAATCGACTAATGTGTTATCCCTTGCTTTGTGCAAACTGTCATTTACCTGTTTTTTTTTTTTTTGGTGGGGGAACCAAATACCATTTGTGTGTTGCTACAGCAAACATTATTTTTCAAGAGGTTTGCTCTTGAAATTGTGCAGTCATCCAGTTCTTCCTGTGGTAAACCATATATTACTCCATTGTTATTCCTTGTTTTGGATCAAACATTGGTTTGTGTGTGAGTGTGATATGGTGCAACCACATAACCTACATTGTAATACCCGAACTTTGTTTTTGCCGTGGTTAATAGTAAAAATATATGCATGTGTATAAGCAGGAATTTAATTATGCAGTATTTATGTGTTGTATCCTTCTCTGTTTTATGTCACTTAGGAATATGGAACCCAAGTGTATCAATCCACATAAAGCCCCTTTCAATGACTCAGAAAATTATGTAATTGTGCAAGCATTTAGGCGCTATGGTTTCTGCTTGAAAGAAGAAATGGGGATATGTCTGACGGAATGCAGATTTAGAACCAGATAGTCAATACCTTAAATGCCATAGGCAGGGACAGCAGGACTTATGATCAGGTATGTCATATGGCCACTGATATGATTTCATGGAGGACAGCAGCTGCAGTTGCCTGTGAACAGCTGGCTATGGGGGGTGCTGCACCACTGACACCAAATGAAGAGTTCCTATCCACTGTCAGAAATCCAATGAGCTCAGTGGAAAGTACACAACAACATGTGATTGATGTTGGTGCTGATGTTTCTGGGAAGACAGGTTTGTGTCAGGAGGAGCTTACAGGTAAGCTTACACATGTCAATTTATAAAATTTTCTTGTATAGTAAAATACTGAAAGCAATAGTGAATGTGGATTTCATTTTTTTGGTTGAACACATTGATAAATTGATACAGTTAACTACACACTTTTGTTCATTACACATGGGCTTTGAGTGGATGTGTCAGACAGGTTTCTGTTAAAAGCATTGTTAATGGACATATTTGCAATAATTCTGTTCTCCTATGTTATTGGAATTGTGATGATTGTGTCCTTAACTTTTGCTTAACCTCTTCCAGGACCATCCTCCCTAGGAAGTGTGGAGTCATCTGCACATGGTAAGTCAAATACTTTTATTTGATTATTGATGACCATTTGTTAGAAATATGCATGTATCCACATGTGTAAAGTGGGTGTCATGAGTGTGTGTGTATATTTCTGTACCATCTAGGATAGTGGCACCAGTGTTAGTTTGTTAGCATATATTAAATTGTAGTATAGGCATTAATTTATTTCCTGTGTTTGTTGCTTATTATCACAGGTGATCTTGACAGTGGAAGTGTAGGACTCATACCACCTGCTGTGAGAGTATCAGCAGACTCTGATGATGATGGTGGCCAAACAGAAGCACATTCGGGGGGTGCAGAGGTTGAATCTGACACTGAGGTTGACATTTAGCCATCTACTGTATTTGCATCAGACAGAGACAGTAGGCCTATGCATGCCTATTCCATTGAGCCCTCAGATATTGAACAAGTGGAGGGTGACACACTTGATTAGTCTAGTGTGGATACTGTGGCTCCACTGCCTGTTGACTCTGGCTGTGGCCAAAGTGTGGGCGAGGTGCAATGCAGTAGGGTTATTAGGGATATTTGGAGGAGGCCTGTTGTCCACCCTCCACCTGATCCTGGTGTGTTGTTACATGCCACTTGACATATGTTTAAGGCTGTCATGGAGATGCAGGCACAGTCCAGAGCCTCTGAGGACATGTTTAGAGTTGTAGATGTGGCACAGGCTGACATGTGTGACTGTCTCTGCATCATTGCCGATTCAATGGATCAGATGAATGACACAATGGAATGGACAGTGTCTTTGATGAAGCATCTGATGGGAGGAGGATGGCACCACATGGATGTAGGTCAGCATCATCATCTGATGTCAGCCAACATGGCCATTCCTATCATGGTCCCATAGTGGCATGACTTCCACTGCTCTGTCAGTGATTGAGGTGTCCACACTCAGATGTGATAGGCCATGGAGATGTGGTCCTGGATGTACTCATGAGGAGAGCTCGTCCACCAGACATCATTCACATTCAGGTAACAGCAGCACATCTGACCATGGGCAGGATATGCCAGGGTAACTCCTGGAAGAGCCAGCTCTCACAGTCAGGGACAATGATGATGAGCTGTCAGCTCTACCATGCACGGTTCACACCTGTCCTACATACTCAGATGTAGAGCTAGCACAGAGCTTGGCTGTGTTCTTGCAGACACTCACACACACACATTTCAGCTTGAGTGCCCATACAGACACAAACACATAACATTTACATGGGTGAGTCATGAGGCTTACAGTGCATTCTGTCTCAGTGGCCATTTGATACTTTGTCAAAAGTTCAGCCTACCTGTCATTCTTACTCACACACACTTAGTGACTTTTGTGCACCCCCAACACACACACACACACACACACACACACACACACACACACACACACACACACACACACACACACACACACAAACACACACACAAAGCACCCTGTGCAAATGATAACTATGCCATATCCTTGATTTTATATCTTATGGATTCATGGATACACAAGTCTTTTGTTTGATGCCCAGGATGCATAGCTGGCTGAGTGCTTAGTATATGTGTGTTTGTGACTTTATACTGCTTTCTTATAGGTTTTTGTAATATTTGAATCTTTGCTGCATGATGCATGACGCATAATACTTGATAGGAACCACATCTATTAACATAAGTCAAGTGCTGTAATATATTGATGTCATTGGTGTAAAAATCACTCACCTTCTACTTAGTTCCATTAACAAGTAACAGTTTGCAAGTATATGCCATTCATTTCTGTTCTTAACCGTTTATTTTCCTCTTCCAGGTTCATCACTTACCTTGGAAATTCAGCAGTTACAAGGGTTTTAATTTGGGACTGAGTCTCTGTGATGCTAGGAGTGCGCAGCTGTTACATGTGTAAGTAAAGGTTGTGAGCTTTGCCTGGCATCAGTGTTACTGCATGAATGTGAGTAGGATGAAGGGTTAACCCCCTTAGGCCCAAACACAAGCTATATGATCTTTCTTGTTTGAGTATGTACCTCATTATAGTGTTCTTCAGTGGGTGTGTGCTCATTCCTGATGAGTGCCATCAGCCACAGTTTAAGCACATAACCTGGATCCCCAGTAAATGACCCTGTGGGACACCCCCACCCAGAAAACATCTGATAGAGTTGAGATTTGTGCCAGTTATGTGAAGTGTGGTAACTGCCTGGGTTGCCAGCACATGCATTCAGGATAGTTCCCTTAGAGTTACACACATGACCTTGCAGTTAATGGAGTGGAAGCTCTTTCTGTTTATGTACACCCTTCCCTGTTCCCTGGGTAGTGCTTTGATTTCAATGTGCATGTAGTCTATGGCACTTAGGAATTCAGGGAAGTATGCTACAGGGTAGACATCTGGCATAGTTACAGCTCTGTCCTCAGATGTATGGGGAAACTCTATGCAATCACTGGCATGTTGTAGTATAGCATTCAGGAATTGATGTAGGATCCTGGATGCTGATGCCTGCGACACCCACCAACATATCCCCTCTTGGCCATGGAAAGGATCCTGTAGCTAATATTCTAAGTGCTACAATTACCTTAGTTTCCACAAGTATTGGCCCCCCTCAGTTTGCCCTTGCTGTCAGTTGTGGACGACAGAGGTTTCAGAGTCCCTGTAGCGTGTCTCTATCCACCCTGTAGCACTCTACATTTTCCAACACATGCACACCATGAAATGTTAAACAGGTTCTAGACACCCTTCTCCTTCCTGGACGACATCTATTAGCAGCAGCAGCACATACTTGAGTCTGTTGCACATACACATGAATAAGCACAACAGCAGCCCCTAACATTCTTTTCTGTATAGAGTAGGTTCTGTGGCTCTATTCCAATAGGTTTTGGAATTTGCAGGCAAAACCTGCACTAAGTCTACATGATTACTTTATAGCTTGTTGAATAGCTCCTCCATCTTGGATTAGTTAATTAGCATATGATTCAGTTGCTTATGTTGTAATTAGCTTAGCACAAAATTTGTTATGTTTGAGCATCTCTACATGCTGTGTAGAGCCACTTACTGAATACAAAACAGAGTGCTACCATTTGCGTGTCACACCACAATGTGCAAATGGTCTTAGCGCATCATATATGCTTTATTAAATCTGCCCCATTGTTTTTAAAATTATTTTGAAATATTGTATGCTACTTATCCATTGCTATAACGTAATATAGAAGGTCACAGCTCTATTTAGAAAAGTATCGTTTTGATAGTATAAAACACTATTTATTTTCACAGAATAATTCTGTGCTGCTAAAATATGTGCTCTGCATGATAAAATGCAAAGTAGAATGTCATAACTCCTATCAGAAAAAAACCTACAATGCTAAATACTGCCTTCTTGAATTAGTTTAAAAGAAACAACCCCCCCCCACACACACACATACATACACACACACACACACACACACACACACACACACACACACACACACACACACACACACACACATACACACCCACCCACCCACACACCCACACACACACACACACACACACACACACACACACACACACACACACACACACACCCACACACACCCACACACACACACACACATACACACTCTCACGTCACCCTAGCTCATTCGTTTCCTCTGAGTTACCTCCTACAGGTGTAGCATACAGTGAATGTGCTTAAACAGATCCCCCATAACAATAATAATCTGTACAGCATATATACTCTAAGGGCAAAAGGGGTTAGCAGGATGGTAGGATTTACATAGCTGCAGACAGCAATAACTGTAGACCACCATGACTAGATTGTGTATATCCACAGAAGCTGAACAGTACATGCATCATATTACATCATCCTAACAGACAGACATGTATGTATCATGGCATGACAATGTGGCATACTGAAGACTTCAAACACCTCACACTACCTGCATGAATGTACCTCTAAACTACAACAGAAATGCATATTCAATATTATCATACTTTCAGTGCAATTGGTAGCCAACAATGAAATGACAAGTTATCAAGTAATGACAGTAAGATTTTTGGATACATACTTACCTTTACAAAAAGTAACCTTCAGTAAACAAACTGCTCTACTCAGTTTCCAGAAGCTTAGAGTCTTGCTGGATTGTAAGCTACCATAGCAAGATGAGGCCCAAGGCATCTGAAGGGGTTTTTATTGTGAAATTTCAAAGCTTCTAGGATGGCCGTTATGCTAATGCGGCATCAACTAATAAATGATCTTGAATAACTGTTTTTACCCATTCCATGTATAAGCCAAGCCATGTTAAGAAGTTCCCTTACCTATGGGCAATCACACAAGCATCTTAAAAATCCACTGAACATGAAAGGATGGTTCAGTCCTTCCTGTGTAGTACATCGTATAGAGATGCTGAAGAACAAATGTGCTGTCATTGCTCAGAAACATGCAGCAAGTACATGCATTCCATGTCAGTGTTCACATCCTAACACCAATATGCTATGCTATTCAGTCTTGCAATAAGCAATGGTAACACCAAGTTCATACTACTAGCTGCATGAAGAAGGTTAGAAATGGGAGTTGGCTTAATGATCCGGGTATTTACCTCACAGGCACAATGTACAGGATAGGATTCTCATCTTTGGCCACTGTCTGGTTATTGGGTACATGTGTAATAGTCTTCTGGCTGATTGCCTGATATTTACCTATTAACCATGAATGGTTGCTCTACAAGGGTGCCTTATATTGCTCATCACTTGCCAAGACACAACCACAACAGGACTGCCACAGTTATCTGAAATTAAACCTAATAAATGTATGACTTCTAAAGGCATTGATAGTGGCAGGGCTCCCCAGTGGTGCAGCAAAAAAAAAGTCATCTTGTACTTGTTACATGGGTATCACCAGGATTGCATGACTGGGGACCATTATGAGGGTCTTCTATATAAAGTGGATGCCTGTTTGCAGATGACTGCAAACTAGGTGCAATCATTAAATCCCCAAATAATGTCAGTATACTCCAGGAGGGTTTCACACAGACTAATAACTGATATATTACTCATGGTCTTAAACTGAATGCAAAGAAATGCATCATCATTCTCTTCGGCATAAACCATGCCCTTTCACATTATCAAGGTTCATAGGTTCATAGGTTGGTACTAGGCTATCAGCCCTAGGGCCTATACAAGCCTAGCCATAACAATTCCCTGGCTATTTCTTCCCACACTATATACTTCCCTGGACCCCTGTCTAGCAGGGCGACTGACATGATACCCGGAGTGAATTTCCTTTCTCCCATCCAATCATCAATGTTCCTTTTGAAGAGGGCCAAAGAGGCACTCTGCTTGACATGTATGGGCAGTCTATTCCAGAGTCTGGGGAGTCTCTGGGTCAGGAACCTATCCCACCAGCATGTTTTGTTTATTGTGATGACAAGGTTAGGTTTAGATCCCTGGAGCATGTGGCTTTGAGGGATTGGGATTTCTTTAAGTGTAGCATGTCCAACAGCTCTGGGTTTGACATACCCTAAGTACCCATGAAGTGGTATGGGACCTGGGATCACAGGTTGACCATGACCTTAACTTTGACCACCATGTGTCTACCATTGTAAAGAAAGCTTTCCACATAGCTCACATGATTAGTAAAGGCATCACTTCAAGAGCAGAAGAAGTTATAAACCCCCTATACTCAGTACTTTTCCAGCCCATAATTGAGTATAACTCCCCATTTGGTATGTACCGTACTAAGCACCTGCAGCAATTAGAGAGACCACAGATGTTTCTAACAAAGAAGATCAAGGGCCTCCAGCATGTGCGTTACATGGAACAACTAAAGTCCCTGTCCCTGTCACTATACTCCGTATCATATAGTCTTCTTAGGATAGACTTATGCCTAGCCTACAGAGCAATCCAAGGCCTGAACCTGATGAACTTGCTGCATATTCATAAATCAAAAGGCTCTAGGGCTATCTGTTCCAGGGACTTAAATATGGCCTGCGACTTAAATAGGACATACTGGAGGGACAGATTTATCTCCAAGTGACTGCCACGTCTTTGGAACAGGCTACCAATTTATGTGAAACAGAGCACCTCTATGACACTGTTCAAGAGAAACCTGGACAAGTGGATGGGGCACCATAAATTCTTACTGGGGATAGTGCTCACAACCCTCCTGGACATGGGTAGTCATCACTAAATGCAATATTGGGTACTGACTAGTACTTTGACAGTATTACTTGGGTTGAAATGGCTAGGCTTAAAATGACCTCCGGGTCAATAGTCTAGTAATCTCCTATGATCCAATGATCAGCACCACTGCAGAATCTTTACCTGGTGAGAAGGAGAGGGTAGGGCAAGGGCACCTGTCATATTACTTGATTGTTTCATAGTTTGTTTATATGATGTTTTTGGACATGATGAGATTTGTTTACATTCCTTTTCCTAGGTCAGAAGGCTATTATGGAGAACACCCTTCTTTATTGGAAGAGAATAGAGAAGCTTTCCAGATGAAGAAGTGCATATAATTCATTCTTACAATAATAGTGAGTATATTCTGTATGTAACTGCCAGTTTTTATGCATAGTGCCAGAGTGTACCTCATAGGTGTCACTGCCTAGATTCTGGATTGCCTATTACCTACCACCACTGCATTTATGTATCAATATGTTACACAGATATGCCTTTGCAGAACATATAATAAATTACCTTTGCAGTGGCATTTTGTCATATAACATGATAGATGTAAAAGGCCTTGCTGAGGTTAAATACTTAAACAGAGATGTACAAAGGATCACAGTGATAGCAATGTCACATACCCACAAGCAGGATACAGGAATTATATAGCCTGGCATTGTTGCAGTGTGAGTTAGACTTCACTGTAACAGTGATCTGATAGATGGCTAGATAGATAGACAGATAGATAGATAGATAGATAGATAGATAGATAGATAGATAGATAGATAGATAGATAGATAGATAGATAACTAGACAGATAGACATACAGATGATGCAGAAGTGGTGTGGAGAATCCAATTTGCTCTTCCTGTCCTAACTTACAGTTTTGGAGTGATTGACTAGCCCCAAAACAAGTTGGATAGATTACATTGAAAAACAAGAAGGATGCTTCATACTCACCAAATGATTTATAAAAATCAATGTATACCAAGATTATATATTCCCTGTTCTGAAGGAGGGGTGGGCCTCCTTGAAATTGATTGCATGTATAGATCTACAGTCGTTCAACTCAACATATCTGCTGACCTCATAAGACCCAAACATAGTGAAAGTTTTGAAATATGAGGATAATAAATCTAAGATAACTTCTATGCTTAATCTAGCAGAAGCATATCAGCGTCAAGCAAGAATGGAAATCAAACCAGAAGTAGATAAAAATCAGGCAGCAACTCAATGTGCCAAAAAAACAAAAGAAAGAATATAAGATGAAGGACTAGATGAGAAGGCAAGAAATGTGGAAAATGCATAAATATAGTTGCAAATATAGAAAACTTCTGGAAAAAATCTCATGTTGCTCAGGAATGAATGCAGGAATGGTTAAGGAGAGGCAAATTCAAACCAAGACATGAAAGGTTAATATTGGTGGCCCAAGATAGTGGGCTACATATACACTGGTTTACAAAGTCCATTGAACATGCGGGAGAAATAGACAAATGTAGATTTTGTAAAACTGAATTGGAAACAGTTGCACACCTCATTGCTGGTTGTGAGATACTAATGGCAGAAGGACTGTATACTGAAAGGCATAATAATGTGGTAAGACTGTTGCACTAGAGATTGTGAAAATATTATGGTATTGAGGTGGCTGAAAAACACTTGGAACATGAGCCACAAAGCATCATAGAAAGTGATGAATTTTATATCACATGGGATCACCCATTACCAACAGTTCAAAAGATAGATGCTAGAAAAATGGATATAGTGGTCCACGAAAAGAAGACAAAAGTAGCATTGATGATTGAGATCACCATACCCAGTGAATATAGTGTGTTGCATACAGAGAGACATAAACTCATAAAATATCAGGATCTGCATGCAGAAACAACAGCAATGTGGAAGAAGGATACCCAGACAGTTCCAGTAGCAGTGGGAGCAACAGGTCTTATAAAAAATAATCTACAATCATATTTTGATATGGTACCAATCCATGTAACCTCATACGAATTGCAGAAGGAGTCATTACTGGGTACATTGTGGCTGACATCAAAGATTGTAACAATACTAATTTCATGAACTTTAATAGTACTTTGCCTTAGGAATGGGGTCCATTCCCATAATGGATGATATGGAGCCAGGATCCACAACATCATGCATGCATTCAGGTCACTGCATCCCAGGTACCAATATGATTCTGTCATAGTCCATGTAGGTGTAAATGTTCTTCTATGAATCTCAATTGTCTATATGTAAAGAGACATAATGGATATCTCAGAATATTTGTCACAGCCAGGTTCAACCTTGCAGTGAGCAGCATTTTACCTTCACCAAGGATGATGACACAGTATCAACATCAAATGATTGATTTTTATAACTGGCTTAGTTTCTGATACCACTACAGTAGATTCAGTATCTGTCAACATGGGAGAACATGGTCAACAGACCACATTGCCTTGCCAAGGATGGGTTGTACCTGTCCCTCCTAGGCTTTTGTATATTGGCTAAAACTATCAAAATAGTGAAAAATTCTACAAGCAACTTTAACGTGTTACTGCTCAATGCTAGGAGCCTAAACAAAAATCTTCACACCCGTCAAGGCCTCCTCATTTTGGAGAATGTATACATCTGTCCTGTGACTGAAACTTGGTTTAACGTCTTCCACATTTATATCAACAGCAACAGCACAGACTGAGGTCAAACATGGAGGTATCTTGATCTATGTTAGCAACAAACAGACCTCAAGGTCAGTTAAACAAGATGATACTATGGAGTTCATCCATGTGAAAGTCACCATAGATAATGTCCCTCACTATATCATGGCTAGCTCCAGGTCACCATCTATGCTTCTAGAGTCACATGAATTTTACCTAAACCTACTAGATGCATTCACCATCCAACCAAGCACCCTATTCATGGGTGAATTTGGTTACCCCACTATAGAAGGGAAACTTACACTGCCTCAAACTCACAGGCACAGTGCATCTTGAACTTTATTAACACAAAGATCCTGGAACAGATAGTGTACAGTCCTACCAGGGAATCAAACATATTTGATTTGGTACTTACCAACATGGGATAGATTTGCACCCCAACAATTGACTGTGAATGACTTGTAAGTTAAGTATAGATTGCATCTCAGTAGTCTGTAGGAGATCAAGTACAGATACAGGGCTTTGTAGGGGTCTACATAGCACTTGTTATTTACACTGTAACAAAGGGAGATATTGTCAGCCCAGTTATCTGGAATTTTGTAAATAATTGTATGCCATTTGTGAATATCAACACAGTTTATATAAGATACTAGTGATACAAATATATTAGAACTGTATGTCAGGTGTATATCAAACTGCTGGTACAGAAGTGTGTATTAAAAAGTTTTTTTTCAAAGTGCTTAAAATGTAACCACAGCATGCCCTACTGGAATAGAACAGAAATGTACATGCACTATTATAACTGGTTACATGTATATATTTTAACAGTGGAAACTGGAATATAATAGGGTAACTTCAGAAAAATAGCTGAACTTAAATTACTTTATGGCCGCACAATAAAAATATGCTGGGGGAAATTCAATAAAGCCTACATAGATGGATTTTCCATATAGGCATAGGGGCATGGAGCTAACACAGAAGTAAGGCTACGTGCAATCCAGTAAACATAACATGGGGACGTGCACGAGCTTGCTGACATGGAAGTGTCCGAGGCATGCATATCACCTCATAAGCTGGTGAATTCCATGCAAATGAGGGTGTCCGAAGTGTACATGGAAAATATCCATGCACAAAATAATACAAATGGAACAAGGGCTGTAAAAGCCCATGTAGAAGGTTAGGAATTGCATAATAGTATAACTATGTGTAAAACTATGTCCTGTGTGTCCAAAAATGTATGCAAAATAATGTAATAAATCATTTTTTTAAACCTATATTATGTTTGTGCGGCATGCAGCAGCGCACAAACATGTCAAGATGCAAAATATTAAATAGCATAGAAACTAAAAATAAGAAATATGTGAGGATAATGCATTATAGGGCCCTGCATGCAGTATGTACAGTGGTAGATTTCAGTGGTTGCTAAGGAGGCAGGCACTGGAATAGTGAAGTGTCCAGGTCACGTGCACAGATCTGTATGCAAATGAGCTGTTGTTACTGAATAGCAGAAATGAGCCACTGTGTCTGCAGATAAAATCTGTGTAGCACCAGAAGGGTGTGTCCAGTGCTGCTAAAGTATTGTCTAGCTGCTGGGTGCATGTTTTAGCTGGTTTAAGTTATGCTCAGTGTGCTTGTGCATGGGGGCATGTCCAGACTGCTGAGCAGTGTTTACACCAGAGCCGTGGGTTTGCGTGCTGCACTGCAGTGCTTAGCAGGGAAGGCAGTTTTAAAAAAAAAGGAACTTGCCTGGGAAAGCCAATCATGTAGAAAATACTGATAACCCCTGCTCCACTTACACTGGCCCATTCAAACCCTTCAGTGATGTATCTGGCAGGTGGAATCCATCATAGTTAGCCAATCACATAGGCTGCATCTGCAGCACACCACTATAAAGTATGCATACACCCTACAATCTGATTTCCCCCCCATACTCTGCACCACTGGAGTACAGACTTGGGAATTTCAACTGAGAGAATGCTAGGGACTGTTGCTGCTCTGGTACATCTGTATGTGTTAGAGGCTGAGGTCACTGCTGATGCTGCCACTGACAATAAGTATAGACTGAGAAATAGAAGGGTGTTCAGGCCCAGGGTAACTGTCCAGGAGCTTCATTAGCTGGATATTGTAGAGCACTACAGGGTGGACAGGGACATATTACAGGAACTCAACTGAGCTCTGCACCCTCAACTCAAACCCAGAGACAAGAGGGGGGGAACCCATCCCAGTGGAGACAAAGGTATGTGTAGTCCTTAGAATACTAGCTATAGGTACTTTTCAAAGCCCAACTGGGGACATGATGGGGGTCTCACAGGCATCTACATCCAGAGGACTCCACCAGTTCCTGGCTGCCATGCAAACACATGCCAGTCAGCACATTTATTTAGCCCACACCACTGAGGAGAGGGCCAGCATTATGGTGTGTCTTCCACCATATAGCACGCAACCCTGAGGTAACGGGTGCCATAGACTGTACTCATGTACACATTAAAGCACCATCCAGTGAGGAGGGTAGAGTCTACATCAACTACAACGGGTATCACTCCATAAACTGCCAGGTCATGTGCAATGCCCAGAGAATCATCATGAATGTGTGTGCTGGCAGCCCTGGCAGTTATCACGACTCCCATATCTGTCCTCTTCACAGCTGTAGCAGATGCTTGCCAGGGGGGGGGGTATCCCGTACGGCCATCTACTGGGGGCTGCTGGCTATGCACTGGAACTGTGGATTATGACACCCATCAGAAATGCACACAGACCTACCAAAGACTGCCATAATGAGGCACAAGCATAAACTAGGAACATCATAGAGTGTGTGCTTGGGCTGCTCAAGTCATGGTTCCAGTGCCTTGATATAACTGATGGAGCCCTGCAGTACTCTCCAGCCACATGTGCACAGATGTTCACAGTGTGTGCCATGCTACACAATGTGATCCCGCAGAAACAGCTGCTTCAGGATAATCACAGGGAAGGGACACAGCCCCCCACCAGTGCCAATGTCCCCACAGCCACACCCACAGGGGGACTCAGAGGAGGAACACCCTGAGGCTGTCCCTGTAGAAAGATGTAGGCATGCCCAGTATCCCCTGGCCTTGGCGAAGAGGCAACACATGGCACATGCACTGATAACCTAGGGTCCTAGGGACTGACTCCTTATTCCGACTTGCAAACATAGTAAAAAGGATGCCAGCCACACTACACAACCTGTACCTTGCCATGTATTGGTTCAGTACTGCTTGCATCAGACAGTCAGCCCTGAAACACAGGTATCTCAACTGCTGAGTGCATAAGGTAAGTCACTCTGTTTTACAACAAATATATGGGGTACTAGACTATTGCAGCATATGTATGGACCTGCTGCATTTATGCAAGGGAATAGAGTGGGCAACTGGGCTACTTTCAGAGAACAAATAGCTGTGTGGGACAACAGGTAATCTGTCCAATAGTGACTGCCCCATAATATGCAGTAGGCCACAAGGCAGCAAAACCCACTACAGTATGTAAGGGAATTGCCAAATTAACAGGATCATAGGACAGATGCACAGCTCTCAATGCTACAGTCCCCAACCCCCAAAACATCATTGTTTACATACAACTGCAGTAACAGAGTATGTTTACAAGGAAATATCAGCAGACCACACAATCCCAGGGCTGTCCCAAACGACCTGGCTACATGTCCTATTTACCACAGTATGCAGAGGTCAAAATGTATATGTCTGTCTGCTGTTGATAGTGTCAGGAATTAAGCTTCACTTTCTAGGGTCTGCTGTGGTTCAGTGGGCTAAGTACATTATCATGGTTGATGGTGTTCATGGTTTGAAGCTGGATACACCTACAATTTTGCATTTGTGGACAAGCCACGCTGCTTCGCAAGGGACGGCTTGCACCTGTCACCCCTGGGATTCCGGATATTGGCAAAGGCTCTTGCCACCCCCATAGTGCCTTTTTTAGGCAAGGCTCAAATTCTAAACCTACCACCCTAGAACACAAAAAAGGAAAAAAAGTAAGGGTAATGCTGCTCAATGCCAGAAGTCTAAATCTCAAAATGCACTTTTCGAGGCCCTTCTCAGTATGGAGAACATCGATGTCTGTGCTGTGACAGAAACCTGGTTCAAGGCTCCTGAGAGCACCCCAGCGCTATCAGGTTTTACCTCATATCATGCGTTCCGGCCCCAAAATCCGGACAATACCAAGAAAGGAGGGTATCCATATTCATCAAGGACACCCACACCTCAAGACTGGTGGCAACGCCACGATGCATCGGAGACCATCCAGGTGCAATTAACCATAGGCAAGACTGCTCTGCAAATTGTAGCATGTTACAGGCCACCCTCACAAACTCAGGAAACTCACATGGCCTTCCTGAAAACACTAGAGGGATAAATGTATCACCAAACACCATCATACTAGGTGACTTCAATTACCCTAATATAGACTGGGAACACTACTCAAGCCCAAACACCCTAGCCCAAAAGTTCCTGGAATTCATAAACTCAAATGCCATGGAACAACTAGTCACCATCCCACAAGAGGAGATAACATACTTGATCTCATCATCACGAACATGGGAGCACAATGTTCAACACGAAGTATACCCCTCACTGGTGAGATCAGATCACAAACTAATCTCGCTGGAGGTCCTCATCCCACCCCAACTGAAATAAAAAGACCACAGTAAAGAACTTCTCAAAAGCCGACTTCACACTTCTAAAGACTAGTGTGGTCTCCTTTCAGGCCCCGAGCGGGAAAACAATACTCAAGCCGCTGAATCACTTACTGCGCCTTCTACCAGCACCTGCAGGACTGCATGGATAAGGCAATCCCAAGCAAAACAAAGACTCTTTGTACCAAAGGCAAGCGTCCAGTCTGGTGGACCCCAGCCATAAACAAACTCTACAACAAAAGGAGGAAGCTACTACAAGATAGAGCAAAATCCTTAAAAGGTAAGACACCCTTGATCACTATAAGTAAAAACTAAGAGCTCTCATAAAATCATCCAAAGCAAATTTCGAGAGAAAAATAGCTAAAGACTCAAAAGACAATCATAAGGCCTTCTTTAGCTATGTTAGAAACCTAGGAGGAAACTCCCAGATATGCTCAGAACTAGTTCAAAATGATGTGAAGATTACTGATCCTACAGACATTGCCAACATACTGGCTGACAGGTTCAGTGCAAACTTCTTACCCCCCCCCCCCCCAAAAGGAGAGATATCTATACCAAATGAGTGCAGCCCCCAAACATCTCCAGCCCAAGTGAGAACTGCTCTCTCCAAAGCAAAAACACAGCATCCATGGGACCCGATGGTTTCCCCGGCTGTGTGCTCCACGAACTCAATGAGGAATTAAACCCACAGCTAGGACAGCTGTTTAATCAAAGTCTTACCTCTGGATACGTACCCAGGGGGTGGCGCACTGCAACTGTGGTCCCACTTCACAAAGGCGGTGCCTCCACAGACCCTGGAAATTACCGGCCCATTAGCTTGACAAGCCTTATCTGCAAAGCCATGGAGAGGATCATAATGGACCTCATAAATAAAGACATAGGGAATTTGCAGACTTTGGATCCAACCCAGTTTGGCTTTGTCAAAGGCAGATCATGCCTTTTAAACTTGGTTGACTTTTTCGAAACAGTCACCAAAGCCATTGATGAGGGAAAGGCAGTCCATACAGCCTACCTCGATCTGGCTAAGGCCTTGTATACAATACCCCACTCGGGTATCATTGAAAAACTCATCAGCTTAAATGTTAACCCATACATCACAAGATGGGTTGCAAACTGGCTGAGTGACAGAACCCACAGGGTCAGAGTTGCTGGCGCTATGTCAGACTCAAAGCCTGTCACAAGTGGTGTCCCACAGGGCTCAGTCCTGGGCCCACTCTTGTTTGGCATCTACTTTTCCAGTACAAGCAAACACAGGAGGGTTATGGCTGACAAAGTGTGCAGATGACTGCAAACTGGGCCATAGTAGAAAACACATCTGACACAGATATCCTTCAGAAGGGTCTCACAGAAGCGGATAACTGGTGCCAGAGCCACGGCCTAAAGTTAAATGCCAAAAATGCATAGTCATACCCTTCGGGAAAAACAAGGTTACCCCTAGCTACCAAATAGGTGGCAATCCACTGAGCACAGAAGAAGTTATCAGGGACCTGGGGACCCAGGTTGATAGTAGTCTGTCATTCGACACCCATGTAGCTAAAGTAGTTAGGAAGTCCTTCTACATTGCCCACCTTATCATGAAGGGATTCTCATCTAGATCAAGGGAGGTCATAGTCTCCCTTTACTCATCACTCATCAGACCAATGATTGAGTACAATGCCCCATTCGAATGTATCTGACCCGACACTTGCAGCAGCTGGAGAGGCCACAAAAGTTCCTCACCAAAAGGATAAAGGGTCTCAAAAATCTGTCCTATGCTGCCCGACTGAAAGAACTCCAGCTCTATTCAGTCGCTACGCTTGCTCAGAGGTGACCTTTGCCTAACATACAAGGCCATGTCAAACCCAGATTTGATGAATATGCTTCACCTCAAAAATCTAGATCCATCAGAGCCACAAGGGCGGAGACTTAAACCTCGACACGGCTATTAATAGGGCGTGCTGGAGGGATAGATTCATCACCCAAAGACTCCCTATGCTGTGGAACAAAATCCCGGTACATGTGAGGCAGAGCACCTCGCTGGCCTTGTTCAAGAGAAATCTTGACCAATGGATGGGAGATCGCAGATATACCCCAGGAATTACCTCAGTGTCACTGCTCGACAGAGGCACAGCAAAATAATGGGTATAGTTCCCCATACTAAAGGGGTGGCGTAAGCCACAAAACAATGGGCTAGGCTTATAAATGCCTTCAGGCAGATAGCCTAGTATGAACCTATGAACCTATGAACCTATATGAGGTACTCCTATGGTAGGAGTCCCACAGACTGTCAATATGTCACAATCTGTTACTGCAAGAAAGATGGGCAAAGCCAGAGACAATGGAGGGACAGAGGATTAAACCTACAGAGACTATACATGCTCTGAGTAACCTAGTAGGTGACTAGTATAACAGCAGGTCGTAACAAGTCAGAGTAGCAGCAGGATGTAAAGGCCATCACGTAATTGCCAGTAAGGACAACAATTCAGTGGGCACCATTTAGTAGTATATTACCAGAAAAATGCAACTGTCTGAGGAGCAGAGCAGACATATGGGGTGGAAAGCTGGACATCCTACAAAACATGTACAGTCAGAGGTGTGAAGACTGTAACCCTGTGTGCGGTGTTACATCATGTACCTCAGTCACAGCATACATACAACCACTTAGAGTAGGAAATATGGACAAAGCCATGAACAGGACTAGGACAAAGGCCTGAATATAAGGAGAAGGTTTAACTAGTGGGGAGACAAATGTAGAAAGGGCAGAGAATAACAAGTTATGCAGTAGCATGGGTTCCCTGGTGTGTATGGAGTCAGTAACTCAAACTTCTGTCATCACTTCCTAATGTCGATCTATAATGATTTTCAGTGATGTACAAGAAAATCACAATGCTACATAAAATGTACCATACATATAATGCAAAACCATCTACAGCCTATTACAGGCTGTACAGTCACTAGGTAGGAGTCATATATTACGTTTAGCACACAGCTGGGGAATCCCATGGACATAATATCAGGGAGGTGCTGGACTGTTGAATCAGGTGCAGCAGCCAATTGGCTGCAGCACACAAAATCCCGTACTGGAGTACAGATAGGTCTGGCCTGGAGTCACCTTGTAAGTACTGACAGTCACACTGGGTATGCTCTTACACTTAGCTAATCTCAGACCATGTCTGATGCCTCATCTGCCTAAAGAAGTGATATGTGAAAATATCTAACTGCATACAGACAGCTATGCATATGTATCTGTCTCTCTTTCTATCCCTCAGACATGATTACCATTATCTATCCGTATGTGACACACACACACACACACACACACACACACACACACACACACACATATATATATATTTATATGTATGTGTGTGTGTATATATATATATATATATATATATATATATATATATATATAGATAGATATATATATATATATATATATATATATATACATATATATATATATATATATATATATATATATATATATATATATATATATATATATATATATATATATATATATATATATATATATATACACATATATATATATATATATATGGATTCACTATACAATCTTGAAATACTAAAAGGATGAATTTAAGTATTTCGAGAATGAATAGTGGAAAACCCACATACCCGAAAACCCAAAATCACGAATAGCACAATCATGACCATTCACACACACACACACACACACACACACACACACACACACACACACACACACAACAGCACATAAGCACACACACATACACCTACCTAACTAAACAAAAACAAAAATAACACACACAAACACACCTAATCTCATTATCGCGGGGGCAAGCACCCTGCACCCCACCCTACTTATATATTCTAATTCCGAGGTCATACTAAACACACAAACACACACAAAACACAACCACACACACTCACACACACTAAAATCCCTAACCAATACCCTCACACACCACTTACCTGAAACCCCAGATAAATCCACAAACCGCACCACACATCACAAACGTGACACCACAATAGCGGATTCAAAATTTGCGGATTCGACACTTACACATTTGGCATAGTGCAGTTTCGCGTAACTGCACTTTCCACTATTCAGTCTCGACGTACTGAAATTCGACATATATATGGGTCCACTTCAAAATGCTAACTTTCAAAATCCTTAAACTCAAAATACTGAGACCAAAATTTGTAAAGTTCAAAATACTGAAAACTCAAAATACTGAAACTCAAAATACTGAAAATACACTGGATACCAATACTTATTATATTACAGCACAAGTACATACTGAAACAAATAAAACACAAACCATATTACTCTTCTCCAAGTATAAGCAGGGGGCAAACCCCCCTGCCTATATTTGCAGAAGAGTAATATGTTTCTGCATGTAGTTCTGCTGCAATTTAGTTGTATTGAAGTACTGTTTTTTTTTCTCTCGATATTTTGGGTTTCAGTATTTTGAGTTTAGGGATTTTGAAAGTCAGTATTTTGAAGTGGACCTATATATATATATATATATATATATATATATATATATATATATATATATATAAATAAATAAATATATGGATAACACACACACACACACACACACATATATATATATATATATATATATATATATATATATATATATATATATATATATATATATATATATATATATATGGTTTACCTTTAAAATCACCAAAATGCAGCTGTGCAAGTGATCATTAAGCCACACTGAAATGCTGAAATGTAAAACGCTTTTCCTCCCAAATGTCGAACATGGTAAAATTGAGTTTTGACATTCTGCATTTCTGGGAGTTGAGCACGAAAACCCATTTGCCATCTGAGATGTAGTACAGGAAGAGCGGTTCAACACTGTAGTTACAGCAAAACAAAAATCGACATTTCAAAACTGTGAAAATATCCTTTCACACAAGTAACACTCGCATGGATGCATTTCAGTGATGTGAAGGTAAATAATTTATACTGTGTATGTATATATATATATATATATATATATATATATATATATATATATATATGCAGGCCATATTGTCACTAGCCAATTTTCCACCTAGCAAACTGCAAACGGACAGAAATGGCAATAGTGGTACCTGTACATTCATAGCAGGGGTATTAACAGGTACCCCACTGCTACGACACTAGACACTAGAAAGAATAACAGCATAAAGCAGGTTAATTCTGCAGACCACAAAGGCTGTGCAACACAAGGCCACTTTGCATAGCCCACAAGTACTGTGGCTGCAGCCACATGTACAGCAAATGTAACCGGTGGCACATGCAACTATTACTGTGAGCTGTATTGTGTAATACTAGATACGCACATGTGTGCGCGCACGTGTGTGTGTGTGTGTGTGTGTGTGTGTGTGTGTGTGTGTGTGTGTGTGTGTGTGTGTGTGTGTGTGTGTGTGTGTGTGTGTGTGGGTGTGGGTGTGTGTATGTGTATGTGTGTAGATGTTTCCCATACAGCAGTACAGACATGCCCATCTGATGTCCTCTATCTTAACAGCACTGGCTGTCAATCTCATAACAGAAAAGCTCAGTGGTACATGCGATAAATGCTTAGTGCTATAGTGTATGCTACTAGATAGTTAGGAGTTGTAATTTCAATAAAGGCAACTCTGGGTGTGTGTGTGTGTGTGTGTGTGTGTGTGTGTGTGTGTGTGTGTGTGTGTGTGTGCGTGTGTGTGTGTGTTTGTGTGTGTAAATGTATTCCCTTGCAGCAATGTGTCTGTCTTGCCTATCTGTGTGCAATGGCTATACATTTTAAAGCCTTGTGCCTACCTGTTAACCCTCCCATTTGCCTCCTTTACAATGCCTGCTGATGTCATCCACCTTAACAGCACTGTCTGTGAGTTTCATAACAGATAAGCTTCATGGCGCATGCAATAAGTACTTAGTACTATAGTGTATACTACCAGATAGGTAGGGGTTCATAGGTTCATAGGTTCATACTAGGCTATCTGCCCTGGGGCAATTATAAGCCTAGCCCGATTCTGTATGGCTTACGCCACCCCTTGATTTGAGTATACTGTGCCCTTTTTAAGGTTTAGTTTACTGTGCCTCTGTCCAATAGTGACACGGGAGTAATCCCTGGGACAAACCTACGATCCCCCATCCACCTATCGAGATTCTTCTTGAAGAGATTCAGTGAGGTGCTCTGCCTCACATGAACTGGAATTCTATTCCAGAGTGAAGGGAGCCTCTGGATTATGAACCTGTCCCTCCAGCAAGTTCTATTTATTTCTGTGCTGAGGTTCAAGTCCCTCGAGCATGTGGCTCTAAGGGATTTAGATTTACTGAGGTGGAGCATGTCCATTAATTCTGGATTTGACATAGCTTTGTATGTCAGGCATAGATCGCCTCAAAGTAGGCGGTATGCAACTGAGTAGAGCTGGAGTTTTTTTAACCGAGCAGCATATGGCATCTGTTTGAGACCCTTGATCCTCTTGGTGAGATACTTTTGGGGTCTTTCTAATTGCTGCAGGTGTCGGGTAAGGTACATCCCAAAAGGGGCATTGTATTCTATGATGGGCCTGATGAGGGACGAATAAAGGGGCACGATTACCTCTCTTGATCTAGATGTGAAACCCTTCGTGATGAGGTGGGCTATGTAGAAGGTCTTTCTAACCACTTTGGCAATGTGGCTTTCAAAGGAGAGATTGCTATCAACTTGGGTCCCCAGGTCCCTGATAACTTTTTCTGTACTTAATGGGTTTCCGTCTATGTGGTAATTTGTGGGAACATTGTTTTTGCCAAAGGGTATGACTATACATTTTTTGGCATTTAGCTTTAAACCATGGCGCTGGCACCAGTTATCTGTCTCTGTGAGACCTTTTTGAAGGATGTTTGTGTCAGCTGGAGAGTTGATTATGGCACCCAGTTTGCAGTCATCTGCGAACTTGGTGAGCATAGTCCTCCCACATTTGCCTGTACCTCGGAAAAGTATATACCGAACAAGAGTGGTCCCAGGACAGAACCCTGTGGGATGCCACTTGTGACCGGTTTCGAGTCGGACATGGCTCCAGCAACTCTCACTCTGTGGGTTCTGTCTTTGAGCCAGTTTGCGACCCATCTTGTGACATAGGGGTTTATATTTAAGCTGGATAGCTTATCTATGATGCCCGAGTGGGGTATTGTGTCAAATGCCTTTGCAAGGTCCAGATAGGCTGTGTGGACTACCTTCCCTTCATCTATGGCTTTGGTGACTGTTTCAAAGAAGTCAACCAGGTTCAAAAGGCAGGATCTGTCCTTGACAAATCCGAACTGGGTAGGATCTAGTGTCTGTAGGTCCCCAATGTCTTTGATTATGAGCTCCATGATGATCCTCTCCATAGCCTTGCAGACTAAGCTAGTCAGGCTTATGGGGTGATAGTTTCCAGGGTCCGTAGAGGCTCCACCTTCATGGAGTGGGACCACTGTTGCTGTACGCCATTCTGTGGGCACATATCCTGTAGTGAGGCTAAGATTGTATAGCTGTTTTGTTCTAATTTCAATAAGGGCAACTCTGTGAGTGTGTGTGTAAATGTATTCCCTTAGAGCAGTGTTCCTATCTGTGTGCAATGGTTATACATTTTAAGGCCCTGTCAGTAGCTGCTGGCACTAAATAGCCCACTTCTTCCTAGACATAAATGCTATCCGCCACCTCCTGCATTTGTAGCTATAGAACACCCAGGTGACACATATCAAGGGCAGCATGTCTTGTCATGGGGTATGCATGCAGGATTATGCTGTCTGTCCAGATTGCCCCTGAAACACTGATCTACACATACACACCTAGGTAACCATGCACATATACAGGTGTAACTTGCTGATGTCATATTTCTGCTTTGCAGCCATACCATCCTGAGCCTGTGTATCGCTGCCAAGTTTACACAGTGTAGCCACTCAGACCAATGCAACAGAAACAGAAAGTTCTGAGAAACACCTGTCAGTCTGCAACACTACTGTCCATCTAGCATCATGCAACACAGGTACAAACACTTTGATGTTTACTCATGACACATGCCAGCATATAGCATCTGCATGGCATAACACTACTGCACATCAAAATGTCATGTAATGTAATTCACTCGCTCTCTGCATCAGACACATATTTGCATGTCACTGCTTCAAAGGTATTGATGGCAGGGATATGGCACAGGTATCATCACATGCACAGGGTGTGGTGTGGGGGTGCCAGAGGCCTAGGCTGTGCAAACAGTTAACATCATGTGTATGAGTCAGGAAGAGGTGCTGGTCATCTGGGCCATGGAGAGGTGTCGCGTGTCTGTATATGATAGTGATGTTTGAGTGTGTGCGGGTGCACAGTCAAGCCATGTGCTTAGCCCTACATGTGGGTATGTTGGACAGCTGTGGACCATACATGGCAGAATGGACAGTTCACCATATCTGGCCATGATCACAGGAACTGACTCTACCAGGAGTGACACTGGCACCACCATGCCCAGGGTCAGATGCAGTACTAGTCACTGATGGTGACTGGTGTCTGGTGGGCCCATGTCCCTCACGGGTCCACCCAGGACCATGTGCCCATGGTCTGCCATGTTGTGGTGTGGGCTGCACACAGCCTTCTGTAGTGCTGGAGGTACTGCCAGTATGGGAGCGTGTGTGTGGATGGCCACGTGGGCTCTCAGCAGATGCTGTTGCTGACCTATGGCCATGTGTCCAGTGCCCTACTCTTACCACATGTTCTAGCACAGACAGTGTGCGGTCAAGGACTGACAATGTCTCACCCCACTGTCTGTCCACTACATCAGTGAAATGATGCATGGTATCACAAGTGTCATGGAGGGAGTCACAGACGTCAGGCAATGATGCAACCATGATCTTGACCATCCGTCTGGTGTTGCATTCAGAATGTGACTGTGCTTCCTTGACAGACCAAAACATGCATCAAGTGGCCAGTGATGTGACACCTGTGACAGGTGGTGGATGGGCAGCAGTCCTCCTTTGAGCACCCCTGTCAATTTGCCTGTGTGGAACCTCACCAGCTCTCCGGCTATGGCTAGTGTGTGCACTCACTGATGCCATAGTTGCCACACTCTCCTGTTCAATGCCACCCCACTCTGACTGTGTGATATCTGTGGCTGCAGGAGACTGGGTATGTGTGGGCATACTGACCATGTAGGGACAATGCGGGAGGAAGTGGGATGTCAACCCATGGGGCAGATTTAGCTCCCAACAACCCCCCCTGTGCCTCACTATGGCCACCATCATCATCAGAGTCTGATGAAACACTGACATCAGGTTGTGAGGGGGACACACTCCAACCCCCACGGTCATCTGTGAGGAGGAAGACAAAATAAGTACATTACTGCCTGCACTATTATGTATGGTAATCCACACACATACATGTGCATGTGAGGAGCCACAACTGTGTTACACATACCACTCGTATTTCCAATCCCATTCACAACACACAAGCAGACTACAACATATGCAGACAAGACAAGACAGGCTGTTTATAATATGCATTGCAGCTATGTCTAGTTAATGTTGACAATATTATACAACACCTGTGCAATAAGAAATATGTCAGTGAATGTGATAGACGTACACCTAAAACAGAGTGCACCCATCTTGAGCATACTATGCCAGTTCTAGTGGCACTGCCTCAGGTGTGTGCCATCTCCATATTGTGTGTGAACAGACATCTGAGGTATTAACTGGAAATTGTCCACTTTTATTAAGCAGCTGTTGGGTTGTTTGTTTCTGATAACTTTTTGCAGTTAAACTCTTTTTTTCTAGAGGCTCATTTAGCTGTTTAAAACTTTCATTTAAAGGCTCACTGCTACTTTTCAGCTGTGAGAAACATTTCTGCAGTTTGTTTCCCACCTTCCCTCCCTGTTGGTATAGTGTTTTTATAGTTGGTGGCTTTGCAGTTGCCCGCCCCTACTGTAAATTTGATCTGGGACCCTCCTCCCAGTCTAGTGTCATTACCTCATTCTACCCAGTACAGGGAGAACAATTAAGAAGGTCAATCAGCTTAGTTTCTGCTACTCCTTTCTCTCTTTCTACTACAAAAAAAAAAAATTATCTGCTTTTACTGTATTTGTGTTTCTTCCTACTTTATTTTGCTTTTGCATCATCTTAAAAGTACTCATTTGTATTTATTACTGCTTGGTGTAACTCATTCTAAGCCTTTTAGTTTAAGCACTTGGGCTTCAGACCAGTTGTTTTACATTAAGAAGGTTTGTGGTCTGCACTGTAGTGGCAGGCAGGTAGCTTACATCCTTCTAAGTTGGGAACTGCTGATTGAGGGCTCAGTGTCTGTTATTCTAAAAGTGTATTAATTCTGGTTTAAGCACTTGGGCTTCAGGCCAGTTATTTTACATTAAGAGGGTTCGTGGTCTGCACTCTTGTGGGAGGAGAGGCTGGACTCTGCCCTTCTGAGCTGGGAATTTCTGGTTAAAGGCTTATAATGTCTGCATATTTGAACTGCTTCTTACTGAAATTAGTACACCTTGTTTGCTGTAGCATAGACTAGATCCAGGCCTGCTGAATCTAGCTTTGTTTGTATAACTTGAGCACTAATCCAGGCATTCTTTAAAGCATTCAATTGTATTTATTACTGCTTGGTAGTAACTTGATTAAAGTGTAGCTATCATTCTAAGTCTTTTGGATTAAGCACTTGGGCTTCAGACCTGTTGTTTTACATTAGGAAGGTTTGTGACTTGCACTGTGGTGGCAGGACAGGTAGCTTACATCCTTCTAAGTTAGGAACTGCTGATTCAGGGCTCAGTGTCTGTTATTCTAAAAGTGTATTCATTCTGGTTTAAGCACTTGGGCTTCAGGCCAGTTATTTTACATTAAGAAGGTTCATGGTCTGCACTCTTGTGGGAGGAGAGGTTGGACTCTGCCCTTCTGAGCTGGAAATTTCTGGTTAAAGGCATATAGTACCTGTATATTTGATCTGTTTCTTACTGAAATTGGTACACATTGTTTGCTATAGCATAGACTAGATCCAGGCCTGCTGAATCTAGCTTTATTTGTATGCTTGTTGTTTGTTTGCTTGTTATTTCCCTGAAACACTAATTCCACCTAAAATGTGGCTTTTCAGCGCTTCTGTGGATCCCTAGTGATATCTGCATTGCTTACTGTACTTATTTCATTGTTTCACTTGAAAGAAAGTTACTGTTTGTCGTTTTTGCATTTAAGTTACCTGAAACACATTGCATTTAAGTTACCTGGCACTTGCTCACTAAGTCAGCACTAAAAAATTAAAAGCACTACACCCTCACAAACTCCCCTTGAGTACCTTGTTCCGCAATGGCCCTCTTTTTCAATCATAAAGGAATTCCCAATACCATTCTAGCATGTCCAAAGGTCAGTTGTCAATCTTCTCTCCGGTCCAGCTGGTGAATCTGGGAATCTTGAGGCAATGTTACAACTGCCTCATGTACACAGACAACCCTCTCCTCCTCCCAACAAATTCCAACACATGTGAGAGATGCAACCATATAGCCAAACTGGAGGCTAAGCTCTCTCTACTCAGTACTGGCGTAACCAGTCAGGAGGAGAAGGAAACCACACTCACTACAATTCCAGTCTCACATAGACCTACCACGACAGCAAACCAAACACATAAACACACAAAAACATACTCGGAGGCTCTAAATAAAAATCTGCCTAAGCAGCAGAGAACTCCAAAGCAGACACCCAAGCAACCGCTACCCCAAAACAAAACAAGTGCAACACATAGCTCACAAAGCCAGTGTGCCGAACAGTCACAGCCCTTAAGGCTAAACAACACACCTGATACACTTGTAATAGGTGACTCTATCGTCAGGCACACTGACATCCTGCTCACGAAGCTGAACAAAGAGAAGGTCACGGTGAGCTGCCTGTCGGGCACTAGGATCTGCCACATAACACAAGCACTCAGGTCAATCCAAGGCAAGTATAAATATGACTCAGTCATTGTCCATGCTGGTGTGAATGACCTGAGACGTACCTCCTTGGACTACATTAAAAGAGACATAGAGGAGCTCTCTGAGCATGTAGCCCAGGCCGGTATGACCCTGACCTTGAGTAGCATCTTACCCTCACCAAGAATGATGCCACAATATGAAGACAAGATGATCAATTTCAACAATTGGCTTAATTACTGGTGTCATTCAAAGGGGATCCAATGCCTGTCAGCCTGGGATGACATGCTCGACAAGCTACGATACTTCGCTAGGGACGGCTTGCACCTGTCACCCCTGGGCTTTCGGATATTGGCAAAGGCTCTTGCTACCCCCATAGTACCTTATTTAGGCAAGGCTCAAAAGACAGACCCACCTCCATAGGTATCACAAGGGATAAGAAACTAAGAGTAATGCTACTCAACGCCAAACGTCTAAACCTCAAGATGCACACACTCGAAACTCTCCTCAGCATGGAGAACATCGATATCTGTGCAGTAACAGAAACCTGGTTCAAGGCTCCCGAGAGCACCCCAGCACTACCAGGTTATACCTCATACCATGCTTTTCGGCCCCAAAACTTGGACCGAACCACAAAAGGAGGGGGAGTATCAATATTCGTCAAAGATACCCACACCTCCAAGTTGGTGGCACAGCACGAAGCATCAGAGACTATCCATGTGCAACTAACAGTGGGTAAAACTGCCTTCCAGTTTATAGCCTGCTACAGACCACTCTCCCAAACCCAGGAACCACACTTGGCCTTCCTGAGAACACTGGAAAATATGAAGGTCTCTCCAAACACCATTATATTGGGTGACTTCAACTACCCAAACATAGACTGGGAGCATTACTCTAGCTCCAACACCCTAGCCCAAAGGTTCCTTGAATTTATAAATTCAAATGCTATGGAACAACTTGTTACCACTCCCACAAGAGGGGAAAACATACTGGACCTGATCATCACCAACATGGGGACTCTATGCTCCAGACCAGAAGTGTATCCCTCACTGGTAAGATCAGACCATAAACTAATCTCACTGAATATTCACATCCTGACCCCACCCCCTGCCCAGAAAACCACAGTGAAAAACTTATCTAAAGCAAATTTCACACTCCTCAAAACTGAGGTGGAATCCTTCAAAGCCCCCGGGCCTGTGGAAAATATGGCCTAGACCGCAGAATCCATTATAAATGCATTCTATGAACACCTTCAGGAATGCATGGATCATGCAATCCCAATTAAAACCAAGACCCCATCCTCCAAAAACAGATGTCCTCTCTGGTGGACCCCAGCCATGAACAAACTATACAATAGAAGGAGGAAGCTAGTACATGATAGAGCAAAATCCAAAAAGGGAAGGCATCTCTGATCAGTACTGGCAAAAAACTACGGGCACTCATAAAATCGTCTAAGGCCAGCTTTGAGAGAAAAATTGCACATGACACTAAGGATAATCACAAGGCTTTCTTTAGTTATGTTAGGAACCTGGGTGGGAATTCCCAGATATGCTCAGAATTAGTCCAAAATGACATAAAATACACCAAACCCACAGACATTGCCAACATCCTAGCTGACAGGTTCAGCGCACCCCCCCCCCCCACCAAAAGGGCAAATATCTATCCCAGCAGAGTGCTGCCCCCCTGACATCTCAGATGCTCAGGTAAGAGCCGCCCTCTCCAAAGCAAAAAACACAGTATCAATGGGACCAGATGGTGTCCTGGGCTGCATCCTACATAAACTCCAAGAAGAGCTAAACCCAAACATAAAACTACTGCTCAATCTCAGCCTTACTACAGGATATGTACCCAAAGAGTGGCATACAGCAACAGTGGTCCCTCTCCACAAAGGTGGTGCCTCAACAGATTCTGGAAACTCGCCCCATAAGCCTGACTAGCTTGGTCTGCAAAGCTATGGAAAGGATCATCATGGACCTCATAAATAAAGATATTGGGGACCTACAGACACTGGATCCTACCCAGTTCAGCTTTGTTAAGGGCAGATCCTGCCTCTTAAACCTGGTTGATTTCTTTAAAAAAGTCACCAAGGCCATTGACGAGGTGAAGGTGGTCCACACAGCCTACCTGGACCTCGCAAAAGCCATTGATACAATACCCCACTTGGGCATTATAGATAAGCTCACCAGCTTAAATATAAACCCCTATGTCACTAGATGGGTTGCAAACTGGCTCAAGGACAGAACCCACATGGTTAGAATTGCTGGAGCCATGTCAGACTCCAAACTAGTTACAAGTGGCATCCCACAAGGCTCAGTCCTGGGACCTCTCTTGTTCGGTATATATTTCTTGGAGGTACAGGCCAACACAGAAGGACTGTGGCTGACCAAGTTCGCAGATGACTGCAAACTGGGCGCCATAATCGACTCTCCAGCCGACACAAGCATCCTCCAAAAGGGCCTCATAGAAACAGACAACTGGTGCCAGAGCCATGACCTCAAGCTAAATGCCAAAAAGTGTATAGTCATCCTTTTTGGCAAAAACAAAGTGCCCACAAATTATCACATAGGTGTTAATCCATTAAGTACAGAAGAAGTAATTAGGGACCTGGAGACCCAAGTTGATAGCAATCTCTCATTTGACAACCACGTGGCCAAAGTGGTTAGAAAAACATTTTATATAGCCCACCTAATCATGAAGGGATTCACATCTAGATCAGTGGAGGTCATTGTGCCTCTTTACTCATCCCTCATCAGGCCCATAATTGAGTACAATGCCCCTTTTTGGATGTACCTTACCAGACACCTGCAGCAACTGGAAAGACCCCAAAAGTACCTCACCAAGAGGATCAAAGGGCTCAAACAGATGCCATATGCTGCCCTGTTAAAGAAACTCCAGCTCTACTCAGTGGCATACAGCCTGCTCAGAGACGATCTGTGCCTGACGTATAAAGCCATGTCCAACCCAGAATTAATGGACATGATGCACCTCAGAAAATCCAAATCCCATCGACCTACGCGCTCGAGGGACTTGATCCTCAGCACTGAAATAAATAGGATATGCTGGAGGGACAAATTCATAACCCAGAGGCTCCCTTCACTCTGGAATAAAATCCCAGTCCAGGTTAGGCAGAGTCCCTCATTGACTCTCTTCAAGAGGAATCTTGATGAGTGGATGGGAGATTGTAGGTTTACCCCAGGTATCACTTCTGTGTCACTGTTAGACAGAGGCACAGTATACTAACCTCGAAAAAGGGCATAGCAAAATTAATTTAAAATGGGTGGCGAATGCCAAACACACTCTGGCTCAGCTTATAAATGCCCTAGGGCAGATAGCCTAGTATGAACCTATGAATCTATGATTGCCTCCTGTATATCAGACTGGATAGACCTCCTGAGAAATAAGTGCATATGTGTTACTGCTCCTGCAAATACACAACTGTGATTAACCATTCAAAGCATGTCAGTTAACCCCTCTGACATTTAACATACAAGTATTGTACTTTGGCTAAGCATAACAGTTGTGCCTAGGGAAAAATGTCAGCCATTAACATTCATAGGGAATATATGATCCGTACAACAAAAGCAGCACACTTACCAGGTACAGAACCTTGGACTCCAGCCACACATGACATACCTATGGACATGTGAGGGAGATGTATTGTCAGCAATAACAAATGTGGTATTGTTACAGGGTAATATGTGAGTATATCAACATGTACAGTAGCTAATGTGATACTGTCTACATTGCTGACATTTTGAGTATGTGTGCACAACTGTGCATTAAAACCAAACCACCCCCCAATGCAGATACACCTGTGACCCCTGTACTGGTATGCAGAGGCTGTGACAATGGCTGATACAGTATTAGACTGATGAACACAGGAAGCTTACCTGGACACTCCTCTGGTGTGGATGCTGTGGCACCCACCTCTATGATGTATGGGGTGATGGATGCTTGGGAGCTGGTAACTGTTCCAAGGTTTGCCAGGAATTCCTCTGTGGCTGAGAGTGATTGTTCTGCTGCAGGCCCTCCACTGGTGGCAACATGGTACCTGGCCACAGTGGCAGCCCTTTGCTGTGCAGCATTGACCATATATGTGGCCCAGTGTCAGACCTACTCGTAGGTTCTGTCCTGTAGCCCTACATTGTTGACTGCTGTGATAAGATCATCCCACAGTCCTGCATGTTGGTCAGGACTGTAGTGAGTCCTGGACAGCAGAATGTCGTCATGCAGTCTGAGGCCATCCAGGATGACATTTTCAGCCTCTGAAATTGTTGGGTGCCTCCTTCTATACATCCTTTCTGAAAGACAATAAGAAAAGAAACACATCACAGGACCAGATACATTGATATCCACTATGTACAGACCATGCACATCCAAATTGCCCTGCAGTATCCACTACAACCTCATACACCATACCCTGCAGTCTATCAACACACTATGTATGATACTATTACCAACATAATAGCAATACTGGTTATGTCCATGTGTGCTGTATGTCTCCACACCCATCAATGCCATCTGCTGTGGTCTTTCCCCTGTGGGCAAAGTCCCATTACTATGTCATATGGCCAGTGTCAAACACATAGGTGTGTGTTATTACATGGATGTGGGGACAGTCCAGAAACATCACTGTGCTGCAATGACACATAGCAATTCAAGCCTGCTGTAGTCCATCCTCCCTGTAGCCATCATACCAATCCAGTACACAGATGTTTGCCAAATGGGTACATGTGCCTGATGTATGTAGTCCTTTTGGCAGACATACGTGAATGTCTGTCAGGCAGTTGGCCAATAATTGATGGTTGTTCCCAGAATATGGTGAATCTGGCTGTCAGACACCAGAACCCTCAGAAAACAGTTATACTACAGTAATATCTGTCACTCTATTCATACTCTTACTTTGTATGACCAATATGTACACACTGTTGCTGAGGTTTGGCCTGTGCCCCCCAGTAATATGGACTCTGACCTGACTTCCTGCTGTAGGGGTTTGCCAGGTATGTTAGCCATAGCTCTCAAGAATGACATATGAATGTCAACTAAATTGTGACCTAGCCAGAGTACATCACAGACAGTCATGGGCACCTTTACAATGTCTGACCTATTCCTGTGTGACATTCACAGACTGAGAGGTGCTGAATGACAGTACATCATGTGATATTACAGCTGTGTCCACCCTCAATTACCGACAATATGTCTGCCACATAATCCAGTAGAAGTCATACAGGAGCCAATCGTTGTAGGAGGGAGTGAAAGGGCCACAGATGTGATGTAATTCACAAGTAGGCACAGTTGAGAGGCATGCCTGTAGCAGTTGGACAGCAGAGTATCAACTACATGTCATTCCAGAGATGGACTACAGGCCTACTGTTTGTAATCCATATTCCCCATAACTGTATCCTCCCATCTGCATCCCATTATATGGGGTCTTGTATTACATACTGGTAGAGTAATGTAATCCTTTTGTGAAGAAATCCTGAAAAACAATGCTTGGTAAATTGCAGTCTGTCTTGGTATGGCAAGTTACAGACCTGTTTCACATAGGCACTTGATTGCCTTTTGTAGGTAATGCTCATTAAGAGGTAATTGCCTGTGCTCCAATCTGTGGCTCAAACTTGCTAATTACATCCAGAACAGCTGGGTTGCACTTTCATTAGCCATTGACATGACACACCAGTGCAATATTTATGGCCTTAATGTAGGCCTTAGTCCCTTTCTTAGTCTGTGAGATGGACATTAGTGAGGTGTGGAGTCCACAGCATCACACAAGGTAGGTACTAATGCTATCCACTGTTGAGATTTATGAGGTATGCCCACAGTTTTGCATGCTATGTTTGGCCATTGACAATTGACTTCATGATTATCTGGCAGTTCAGTGTTCAACATTGTGGGTTGAGGTCAGTAAGGGGGAGGAGACATGTGGTTGTCAGACATCATACCCATCAGAATATGAATGCTGCTGCAGCAGCTGGTAGTCTATCACATCAGTATGTTTGTAGGAGCAGACTGTAACACATGCTCCTGTTGCTTGACCTTTGCCTCCCACCCCTTTATGTATGGGTGTCATGTGGTTGTTCTGGGGTGTTGTGAGATATGGTCAGTCTGTAGCAGATAGCGTAACATACAGCTGCATATGTTGTAGTCTGCAACTGCTGCTTTTTGCCTAGGACTCATAGTGGGGAGTGTGAACATGTTGGAGGACAGCAAGCTATATGTGTCACTGAGGAAGCAGTGTCAGCCCTGTCATCACAGCAGAGCCAGGGTGATGGTACCCATAACAGTCCAGTCATGGCATGTGCCTAGGATCTGTTATGTAACAGTGCCAGTCAGAGAATAGTAGTTGACATATAGGTAGGCTATACGAATATGTGCAGTGTGTCTATACCTACAGTCCTTTGACTTGTTAACATGTGTAGCAGTTAATTCCATAGCAGCTACCTGTTTTGGTTAAAATTGCATGATTCAGTCATTATTTGCTGTATTGACAAGAATGTAACTGAAGTACAATACACTGGATTCAAACCCAGGACTGTGGGTGGCAAAATGTACTGCATGCATGGAATTTAACAGACTGAGCTACACAGTGACAGCTGCAGCAGCTCTATTTGCAAGATATATATCCATGCATACTGTCTGTGACACAGGAATTGCATTAGCATGTGTTTTCTTATGTATGAGGTGTGACACTCAAATGTCTGTTATAGGTTCATATGTTCATAGGTATGTACTAAGCTATTGGCCCTAGGGCCTATATAAGCCTAGCCAAATGAGGTTCCCTGGCTTTTGCCACCCAAGAAAATTATTTTCCTGTGCCTCTGTTGAGCAGCACCACAGCAGTGATTCCCGGGGTGAATTTCCTGTTTCCCATCCAATTGTCAAGATTTCTTTTAAAGAGGGCTAATGAGGAGCTCTGCCTGACATGAATGGGTAGCCTGTTCCAGAGCATGCAAAGTCTCTGGGACAGGAATCTATCCCACCAGCATGTTCTGTTTATTGTGGTGACAAGGTTTAGGTCCCTGGAGTGTATGACTGAGAGAGATCGAGATTTCTTTAAGTGTAGCATGTCCATCAGATCTGAGTTAGACATGGCTTTGTATATTAGGCAGAAGTCGCCTCTGAGTAAGCGATATGCGACGGAGAAGAGCTGGAGTTTTTTGAGACGGTCTGCGTATGGCACCTGTTTGAGGCCAGTAATCCTCCTAGTGAGGTATTTCTGTGGCCTTTCTAGTTGTTGCAGATGTCTTGTGAGGTACATGTGAAATGGGGCGTTGTACTCTATAATGGGTCTGATGAAGGATGAGTAGAGAGGAACGATGACCTCTCTTTTTCTGGAGGAGAACCCCTTTGTGATGAAGTGTGCCACGTAGAGGGATTTCCTGACTACTGTGGTGACGTGATTATCAAAGGCGAGACTACTGTTCACCTGTGTCCCAAGGTTTCTTATCACACTTTCAGTGTTATGTAGGCTACCGTCTATGTGGTAGTTCATGGGTATGGTGTTCTTCCCAAAGATGATGACAATGCACTTCTTGGCATTGAGCTTTAAGCCATGACTTTGACACCAAGCATCAGTCTCAGTGAGGCCTCTTTGTAGAATGTCCACATCCTTAGGTAAATCTATTATGGCTCCTAGTTTGCAGTTTTATGCACATTTCATTAGCCAGAGACCAGCTGTATTAGCCCGGACTTCAGAGAAGTAGATACTGAACGGGAGAGGATCCAGGACCAAACCCTGTGGTACTCCACTTGTCTCTGGTCTGAAGTCAGATTTGGAGTTGGCTAATTTCACTGTGTGGGTTCTGTCAGTGACCCAGTTGGCCACCCATCTTATGACATATGGATTTATGCCTAGTCCAGTGAGTTTATTTATAATACCAGAGTAGGGGATGGTGTTGGAAGCCTTGTTGAGGTCAAGATAGGCTGTGTGCACCACCTTACCCTCTTCTATGGCTCTGGTGACTGCTTAGAAGAATTCAATCAGGTTTAGGATGCATGATCTACCTTTTACAAACCCAAACTGAGTGAGGTCCAAAGTTTGGAGGTTACCTATGTCTTTGTTTATAAGCTCCAGGATGATGCATTCCATGGCCTTGCAAACCAGGCTCATCAGGCTAATAGGGTGGTAGTTCCCGGGGTTAGTGGTGGCACCCCCTTTGGAGAGTGGGATAACCATCGCTGTGCACCATTCCATAGGCACAAAGCCTGAAATGAGGCTATGGTTGAACATGGTACTTAGGTGGGGTGCCAGTTTGTTCTGTAGTTCATGCAGAACGCAGCCTGGGATGTTGTCCAGTCCCATGGATGCTGTTTACCTATGGATCTGTGATTACAGAGCCTTTGTGATCTTCCAGTATGGAGATGGGCCCTTTGGGGGTGAGGGGGGTAAAGTTTGCACTGAACCTGTCTTTAAGGATGTTGGCAATATCAGTTGGTTTGGTAAATTTAGTGCCATTGTGCTGTAGTTCCGAGCAGATCTGAGTGTTATAATTGAGATTCTTGACATAACTGTAGAAAGCTTTGTGGTTGTCTTTAGAATCCATGGCGATTTTATTTTCATAACTAGCTTTGCAGTATTTTATGAGGGATCTCAGCTTCTTGCTGAGGCTGATCAGGGAGTTCCTGCAATCATGGGATTTTACTCTTTTTTGCAACAGTTTCTTCCTTCTGTTGTAGAGTTTGTTTGTGGCAGGGGACCACCAGATTGGCTTCCTTTTTTTGGAGGATAGTGTCTTGGTTCTGTTGGGGGTGGCACAGTCCATGCACTCATGTAAGTGCTTATAAAGTGCTTTTGTATATGATTCAGCAGTCGTGTCTCTTTTTTCCATCTGTGTGGGTAATGTGAAGTTGGCCACTTCTGACTTAAAAAGCATGAAGTTGGTTTGGAGAATTTTTCTTATGATTTTATGCTTTTATGCTTTTCTAACCTCAGTCTTAAATGATGTTGCCAGTACTTTTGCAAAAATCTTTGCATCTTACTTGGCTGAGCGGTGATTTATTTCGACTTGACTTCATTCATTTGGTTTGAATGTGCCAGTACTTTAGCAGACAGATATGTTTTTGTGAAACCATGCCAAAACTAGGGGGCACAACTATGGACATTTTGCAACAGTCTGTACAGTTGACAACTATAGCTGCTATCCCAGGCCTCACGTACATCCATTAATATTTATTTGGCTGTGCACTGGTGTGGTGTCTGCATCATAGTCCCAAGTACACTGCCAATTCCTGGATTATATGTACTTGCAGTGTGTCAGTGTATATCAGGATATGTTGGTAGAAACACCTGGTGTAATTCAGAGCTGGGTGGCCAAGTGGGCTAAAGACTGTGCTGTAGTTGACAGGGGACCAATGTTTGAGATGTGGCAGGGGTGATTATTTTGCAGATGTGCCTAATACTGTCAAAAACCCATAAAATAATTAAGACACTTTTAAGCAGTTTTATGCGGGGTTGCACAGGTTTGCACGGTGCTCCACTCCTCTTAGCTCTACTTAATCCCGCACTAATTATAAAAAAAAATAAAAAGGGGGTAATAGGAAAGTGGTGAAATGGGTGCAAGCAGGGAGACAAACATACTGAAAGGCAGGTAGGGATGTGCAGAATGGGTGTAGAAAAGGACCATAGCTCTCCATTTCTTCTACATCAACATCTGTGCAGGTTTTACAGAATTTGGAATTTGGAGCTTCACACCCCAGAGAGAGGGCTGAAGACAACACAACTGTGTCGATTAATTCATGTAATAATTGTTTGTGTCCAGTGAGTGTGGGTGCAAAATGGAGAGCTATGTATGGGGTGATATTATTTTTGGGATAGATTTCCCCCCTTTTTTTAAGGTGAGAGTAGAATGTTGGGGAAGGGATATAGGTACATGTGTGGAGGTAAGTTGGGTAGGCGTGGTTGCATTTGCAGACAAGACAGAAGAGATAGCATACAGGGGTGGTGTGTGACACATGAGGGGTAAACAACTTGGATGGGGAAGGCGTTGTGGAATCAGAGAACCATGTGCCCCTGATGCCAGCAATGTGACTGAGCTCCTCACCCATTGGCAATCAAAACTGCTCCTTCACTGCCTCAAAGGTGGCTGTGCTGGAGAATGGGCGCTGAGGCCACCTTGCCCCTCCAGGTTGTCCAGTCTGCCCTCAATCTGGCACAGGCAGTTCACATAAACTCAATGTACTATCCTGCACACCTTTACTGGTAGCTGATCCTGGGTGACAATCCCCCCTCCACCCCACTCCCAGGGGGGATGGGCCCCATCCCCTGAGGTGGTTCCACCCATAGGTGGTGCAGGACCAGCAGAAGGGGCACCACCATCTTGGGTCCCAGATGTGTTCGGACCTAGTGCCATGGCCGGTTGAGATAGGGTAGGTGAATCATCCAGGAAATGGCCTATCCAGTCGAGCTGTGGTATTGACATATTTCAATTTGTATAGGTTAGTAATGAACATAAACACATTTTTTTGTTAGTTATAACAGCATACCAGAACATTGCAAATAACCCAGTAATATAACATTTCATAGTATATGGAACACAACAATAAGTGAGATAACAGTATAGTAACAGCATGTCAGTAACAGTTATGGCATAAGGCCAACAACATAGGTAATTCAACATGTTATGTTATTATGCAACCATTGTATTACATAACAATAATAACAGAAGGCCTAACATAACGTTTAATAGTAAACCATAACCAATGTATAACAATAATAAATTATGATGAAGATAAGGGGTGGGGGATGAGAGAAATACAGCCCATTAGTACCAGCATAGGCTATATAGTTTGCAGCAGTACTGTTAATTACTATACAGGTCTGCCCTTCCTTTATGTATAACAGTGTCCTATAGCTGCTGTAGCACACACATACCTCTCAAGCTATTCACATGGGACAGTATGGGCCAAGCTGTAACACCTAAAGGTAAACAACAACAGTGGACTGTTACATGTCAGGTGGACCTATATGACTACCAAGGTGTACTGTGCACTGATGTAGTGTGACTCTGCTACTGACACAATCATGTCAATGATAGATCTGTGACACAGGGATTAGGCAACAGTGATTACAGTCCTTGACAGTATGACAATTGAGAGACATGTATCATGTACGGTATAGAGAGTAAACAACTATCATGCCATCCTTGGCAGGCATGGGGTTAGACTGTCAGCAAATGTACACAGACACAACCAGCACACAGCCAAACCAAGATTATATATTTTATTTATTGTATTAACTTTTATTAGTACTGTACTTGGTGCCTTTATTTTCTGAAGTCTTATCATATTTCTGAGCAATGCTGTTAACACTCTGTCACATCTGAACACACAAATTATTAACCCATACTTTGGCTTACTGCACCCATTTACCTGTAATTCCTGTGGGGAGAACATCTGGTAACAATACATAACTGATTCAATAATATTTTGTAATACTTGACACTGGATTCAAAACCTGGTCTATGTGTGACACAATTACATCACACCTCACATTTATCAAACTGAGCTACCGAGCAACTGCTGCATATTGATTGACTATTTGCCTAGATCTCGCCTGGTAACAAAATATGAGTTGGTAATAGAAGTAGAGTGTTATACAAGACTGCCCTGACACCTGAACAGGCATGCATGGGATTCATGCATGACAGAGATACTAGGTGAACTGTACATTAATGCATAGAATGTAGGTATAGAAAATAAACCCCTAGTGTGTGGAAATATCTGTGATGTATACAAATCATATTGGAGTGCTGGGTTGGCTACCTAACCAATATACTGTTGCAGATGGTATATTTGCAGTCTACAGCTATTACAGTTTCATACTTGCCTGCAGCACAGTACCTCAGAGCAGGAATGCATATAGCTGAATGCAATGGTTACCACAAGACAATCCTGATATACACAATATACTTTAGGTGTCCCTGGTATTGCTTCAGATCTTAGTGCAGAACAAATATCATAATGCATATATCTTGTAGTACAGCTCTAAATCAACACTTTAGCCGAACACTTTTTCTTAGCTAACCTTGAGTCACTTAGTGGTATTCTTTGTGTTTTCAGGTCAGAGCAGATGTAATACTCAATTTCATGAACAGCCCAAAATACACACATATTGCACAACACAGGCTTAACAGGGGTGACTTCATGCAGTTATTGTTATATTTTCAAGTCTTTATTGCAGAACAGTCCACACAATGCAGGTGTTGCAATACAGCTGTAATTTCACAATTAATGCAGTAGAAACTTTATTTGCTTAACATTATCAAGTTTCATACTTTCATCTTTATTGAACTATATGTGGCATTACTCACATATTTCAGTACAGGTGTATGACCACATTCATTACAGCACAATCAAAACTGTATATACCTAATGGCAGGTAATAATTTACTCTTTCTTGCTTATATGAGTATAGATTGCAAGATACATCTGTACTCACCACATGCATGGTGCAACCTGGTCAGGTGCCCTGCATGGGCCTTAGGGTTGCAAGCTCTCTCCTCTGCAGCTGTAGGGAGAGAAGCATACCATTATGCGTACTTGTCTATCACACATTCAGATTAGATATTGCTAAAACAATGTAAACCAAGAAGGTGGAAAAGAACTGAGTGCAATAACCCAAACCACTAATAATCTGCAGAAAACACCCAGTTCAGCACACTGGTCTCAATAAAGGCTGAATTGTCACACCAAGATAGCAAAATAAAAATAAATTTAATAAATACAACTTGTATACACCAGATTAAGTGCTTTCATTCCGCACAGGGAACTTCATCAGAATAACAAAGCATAAATTCCACACAGACTGCATCCAGATCAAAAGAGGTCATTGTGCCCCACTACTCATCACTCATCAGACCCATCATAAAGTACAACGCCCCATTTGGGATGTACCTTACAAGACACTTGCAACAGCTGGAAAGACCACAGGAGAATCTCACCAAGAGGATCACTGGCCTCAAACAGATGTCCTATGCAGCTCGACTGAAGAAACTCCAGCTGTACTTGGTTGCATACCGCCTACTCAAAAATGATCTCTGCCTGACATACAAGGCATTGTCCAACTCAGAACTGATGGACATGTTCCACCTAAAGAAAACCTTATCCCCTCGAGCCACACGCTCTAGGGATCTAAACCTCACCACAACAATAAACAGGACGTGCTGGAGGGATAGATTCCTGTCCCAGAGACTTCCCATGCTCTGGAACAAGATTCCAATCTACATTAGGCAGAGCTCCTTGCTAATACTCTTCAAGAGAAACCTTCACGAGTGGATGGGAAACAGGAAGTTTACCTTGGAGATCACTTCAGTAGCTCTGCTGGACAGAGGCACAGGGAACTAATCTAAGGGGGCGGCGAAAGCCAACACATTCTGGCTAGGCTTATAAATGCCTTTGGGAAGATAGTCTAGTACCTACCTATGAACCTATGAACATTTAAATAATACTACCAATCAACAGTTCTCAACTTCTATTGGCTAATTAATTATGAAGTATATCAAATCTCTCTAATGTTAGACTAACCTGTATATAAAAAAACGGGGTCTGTGATATAAAATATAAACACACACACATATATATATATATATATATATATATATATATATATATATATAAAATAAACCAGCTTTTATGCAATACATATATAATAATGAAAAATATATATAATGGCACAAAACTATTTATATTAAGACATATTATTTTAAAGCTCTTTTCTTCAAAGCAGGGCTAATGGAGTAAAGTTCATTTGAGCCAAGGGGCAACAAGCTTCCAGTCTCAACTGCCACATAAGCTCACTAAATTCCAAACTGGTTTCCCAGTCCCAACCCCTCTCAAACTTTTTAACTTGTTCCAAAACCCAAAACTTGAAACTATAATCAGAACATAATAAGGTATGTTTAAACAGGGCATTGGTATTTCCCCTTTACTAATATCATAAGTGTGTTCATAAACGTTTTGTTTCAATTTCCTTTCTGTTTTGTCCACATAATATCCAAAACAGGTGGTGCAGAATGCTAGATATACTACCCCATTTGAATGGCAGTTGAAATAACGTCTAGCCTTTAATCTCCCAACAGAGTTCCAATAACATAATTCATCCGCATTTGCTATGAAAGGACATTGGGGGCACATTCCTCATTTGTGTGTACCTATTCTCTCAACCACTGTAGACCTGTTTTTAATCCTTTCAAAATAATGTTTCATATTATAACCCCTTCTTAAACAAAATTTTAAATTCCTGGAGAAAACATCCAAACTGTTGGGCATACTAGAAAATATCCCAGTACATCTTTACAATGTTCTTCACCAAGTGGGTACCCCTGTGGAAATCAATCACAAAATATAATTCCCTGTCCCGAGCAGACACAATGTCAGTATCCTGCCTTATACAATCCAAAGGTCTCTGTGATAACCCTTCATGTACCTGAGGTATATTAACAACTATATCCCCTGCAGACAAAATAAGGAGGTATCTAGTACCCCATCCTTCCAGAAAATTTTCTCTAATGGACACAATCAGGTTTTCAGGGTATTCTCTTTTGAGAAAGACCTATCCTATAAAACATAACCCCAAAGTTAAATCCTCCTTCAAAGAGGTCATGCATGTGGCCTAACCATCTGCCTCTTAATAATGTTTCTCTTTTGGAAATAGGGGCATTCACTTTTGAAATGGAGGTAGGAGTTGTAAAAGTGTTTTTTTTTTTTTATATAAGGCTGAAACATATTTCAGACCTCACTTTGTGAATTTTGTCTTGTATTTCTAACAACTCTTTATTCCACTCTTTCATTTTATTACTAGTCAATCTTCCCATTCTATCTTTAATATGCATTTTTAAGAAGTCCCATAGTATGACTTTGCTAACCTGAAAATTATCATCCAAAGATAAAAAAAATATCAATTTGCTCCTTAAAATAACTATTAAATTATTTTATTTTCATCATATATACTTGGATTCTATAAATAATCTGAAATGGGTGATATTATTTATCCCACTATTAACTGTGAATTCTATACAACATCAAACGTACATCCACAGAGATTCTTGGATTTTGTAAACACAAGCTCCCTGGACCAGATAATCAATACACAAACCAGGGGTGCAACCATACTAAATCTGGTTCGCACTAATCTGGGAGAGTGTTGCACACCCCCTACTGTAATGCCTTCCCTGGTAAGGTCAGGCCACAAAATGGTCTCCCTTGAAGTAGAAATAAAACCTGGACCCCTAGCTAAACCAGGAATATTCAGGAACTATTCTAAGGCTAATATCTTGCTATTAAGTCAGAACCTGGCAACATTTCAAGCCTCTATAAACCCTGAGAACACTTCTGCCTTTTCAGAACTGTTCACAGAAACCTTGTACATGCATGTTAATAGCTGTATAGAGGCAGCTGTACCCACAAGGAAGAAGTACAGAACTAACTCAAAAAACAAGCCACCCTGGTGGAATCAACAAATCAATCAGATGTATAACAGGAGGAAGAAAATCATGGCAAAAATTAGGAGGTGCAGCACCCAGCAGGATAAAAGCACTCTAATTAAACTAAGCAAACAACTCAGAGGACAAATAAAGTCTACCAAAGCCAAATTTGAGGTAAGTTTGGCCTCCCAGGACAACCACAAAGCATTCTTTAGCTATATCCGCAACCTCAAAGGCAGTACACAATTGTGTGCAGTGCTCATTGTAAGTGGCACCACCTATACTGAGCCAGAAGATATAGCAAACCTCCTGGCTTATAAATTCAGCTCCAACTTTACTCTTCTCTCTCCCTCAACCTTCCCTCAGGAAATATCATCAAATATAACCCCCCTACTATCACTAGGGAACAAGTCCTTAATGCTCTCTCTAAGACCAGGAACACTGCATCACAGGGCCCAGACAATATCCCAGGATGCCTTCTAAATAGCATGAAACATGACCTATTAGGGCCTCTGGAAATACTAATTTAACTGTAGCCTCCAATTAGGCTATGTGCCATATGAATGGAGAAAGGCAACATTCATCCCTCTGCACAAAGGTGGGCCATCTACAGACCCTGGAAACTACAGACCCATAAGTCTCACTAGTCTTATATGTAAAGCCATGGAAAGAATTATCACGGAGATGGTCAACAGATATATAGTAGAGGCGCTGAGCCTAGATGGCCAACTGAGAGCAGTGAATTTTGAAAGCTCCATAAACTAGTATAATAATATAGGAAAAATTTATAATTTTCAAGTTTAAAACATCAGAAATCTATAGATAAACCAATAAACTACATAAATATCAATTTTGGTGGAGGTATACAAATGCTCTCCTGTTAAGAAACTTGGAAATATATTGAATCACTGAATCTGAACAACTCAAGGAATTCTCACCCATGTGCTGCTTTGAAAAAAGAACTGCAGTTGATGACATCTACCTTACAGGAACTATCTTTCAAGATGGGTGGCTTTAAAAATGAGTTAGAAAACCTCAAATTAAATTCTCAAAAACAGACTGATACTCTTAAGGAAGTATTACAGCAACACCATACAAAAATAACAAATATAGAGACTTCTCTAAATGACATTGAAGGGAGACTCAAAGAGGAAGAATTCCAAAAATAATTTCTGCTTAAACAGAATATATGGCTGCTTAACAAAATAGATGACTTAGAAAACAGAGAAAGGAGAAACAACATAAGGATCTTTGGTCTGCCTGAAAACACTGAATATGAAGACATTATTTCATTCTTAACAACCTGGATTCCTAAACTTTTAGACTTGAAAGAAGGACTTTCATTTGGAATTGAAAGGGCACATACAGCACTGAGGAAACCTGTTTCTAATTAAATAAATACTCCACCCATATCCATAGTTATAGGTCCATAGATTAGTAGGTTCATAGATTAGTACTAAGCTAACTGCCTTGTGAGCCATTTTAAGCCTAGCCAATGATCTCTTGTGAGACTCAAACCCTGCACCTCGTGTTTGTAAGGCAAACACCTTAACCATTAAGCCACCCTCCCAACTCAAATAAACAGCCTCTGCAAGGCTCGAACCCAGGACCCTACACACCATAGACAAAGTGATTTACCACTAAGCCATGCCAAATATATGAACATTTCTTTCATTTTTGGACAAGGAACTAACATTAAAATCTGTTTGGAGAAAATCACCCTTAAAATACAATCAAAGCCTGATAAGGTTTGACAATGAATATTCTTCCAGAATACTAGAACAAAGGGAAAAAGTCTGGCCAATAATAAAACTGTTGAAACAAAACAACATTAAAGCACAGCTGGCCTTTTCAGCCAAGATAAAAATACTTTTTGCCAATGAGATGAGAACCTTTAATGACTTAGAAGAAGCTATTATATTCATCAAAAACAACATAGTGCCTATCCCAGAAGAAATGGAATGGATGGCCCCTACTCTTAAAAGAATAAAAGAAACATATCCTCAGACTGATGCTAGAAAGAAGAAACAAAAAACTGATTCCAAGATAGCTGTCCCAAAAACATAACTCTTACAACTAAATCTCTCAAAGTATCAACTGATATGGTACATCACTTGTCATCTGTTTTTATTTAAAAAAATGAGGAATTCTTAAACAATTGAGAAACAGTAATGATTTATTCAGAATGTTCCAAGAGTCCAATAATTCTTTACAAACAAAGGTAGGTCAAGATGGGTTACTATTTACATTATATATAAGCCAAACAAAGCAACATAGAATACAAACATATAAGTTTCTATTCCCCTACTTGAACTCAATGAATACTTATCTTGTTAATTTTTCATTGATTTTACTTATAATAATTTAAGTAATTAATTAACTAATTCAACAAGGTACCATTCATCAGAGTTCAGTCTCAGATGTAACAAATTAACATAATATATAATAGCAGTAACAGTAGAGTGTTTTGAAAAAAAAATGCTGTCATGGAGACTAATGCCTTCTTCAGTTAAAGTATGATTTAGAAATGTCATATATATCCTAGTTAAATAATAGCAGCAAGATGTTAGTACAAATGTCATCACTATTCTGTCTAAATATAGTTAATATCAATTATGGCAGGTATCACAGCTATGAGTGCTGTTTGATCAATCCTGATATGGTGTGCGTGGATGCAGCTGTGTCTGGCAGCTAGTACAAATGTCATTATTATTCTGTCTAAACATAGTTAATATCAATTATGGCAGGTATCATAGCTTCAAGTGCTGTTTGATTAAGCCTAACATGGTTTGTGTGGATGCAGCTGTCTGGCAGCTAGTACAAATGTCATTATTATTCTGTCTAAACATAGTTAATATAAATTATGGTAGGTGGCATAGCTTCGAGTGCTGTTTGATCAATCCTGATATGGTGTGCGTAGATGCAGCTGTGTCAGGCAGCTAGTACAAATGTCATTATTATTCTGTCTAAACATAATTCATAACAAATATAGCAGGTATCATAGCTTTGAGTGCTGTTTGTTGACATGGTGTATGTGGATGCAGCTGTTTCTGGCTGCTGTTATAGGTTGCCATTTTTGTCTCTGGGAAGCTGTGGGTTGCGGCTTGTGATTGAGGTTTACTGATGCTTGTGAATTAGGTAGAAACATTTGGTGTTTTAGCCTGGATCCAGGGGAAGGGGGCAGATAGAACTGTGATATGGGATATTTTGGCAGAGAATGGTTTGTTTGTACATCTGCTGAGTGAGAGGTGGGAGGGCTTGAGGATTGTGTTGTCTCTTGTTGTGGTGGCTTGTTGGGAGGTTTTTTTTTTTTTTTTTTATCTGTTTGCTCACTGTTCTTTTCCTGGCTGCTGCCTTGCTGAAAGGGAGGGAATTTAGGCTTGAAGTCACAGTGAAGGGAAGCTTTGTTTCATGTGCATCGCGAGCCTCTGGTAACCAGTACACAGACACACTAACAGAAAGAGATGCTCCCAAGTTGCTATGTTAACAGCTTGTGGTCTCTAAAATAACTAAGCAACAGCCAAAAAAAAAAAAAAAACCACACACAATCATTATGTAATATATGATTTTAGTAAATCTAGACATAAAATATATAATCGTCACATAAGATGAAGCAGTCTGCTGAATTTAGATATTAAAGACTGGATTTAATAACATGGGCTTGTGTATAATAACACTACTGTCTTAACTTGTCATAAATGACATAAAATACATTGAACATCAAGGGGAAGCATGATGATCTTCGTATATAAGTAAATATGCATAACAAGTCATATAATTGCTTTAACTTGAATTGTAGTTTTTGTAACCCATCTTGACCATACATAATACTTAAGATGTTACCAAGGTAACTAATGTTTTATACATGACATCAAACTGACAAAGTTGTTCAAAGGAAACAATAGAAGTCTGAATTAGGAATGTCACAGAATGTAACAATCACATTCTGAACAAATAGTATTAAATTGACAATAATCACTCAATTTAACCTTTGCTGATTATACAAAATAGAATGCTGCCATTTAAATCTAAAAACTTTCAGTATATGCCATAAAATGGCAATATATGAATATGGAAAGGGAACTTGTAATTGTTAATCACAGTAAATTCATTTTTAACCTATAATTTCACTCATTTTATAATAAGAAATGACAGATATGAACATCCTTATGGGTAGGAAATTGTGGAAGATGGATGCACTGATAATTAAAATGCACTAACTTTCATCAATGTTTACATAAAACAAACTTGATGCTTTAAGTAAGTTAGCAACAAACACACAAAAAGTGATTACTTAAATGCTGGCAAACAATGAAATATAACTTCTGATATATCCAGTAAAATAGATTGTATTATAAACATTAGGTATAAATATTATTACCATCTATTTATATTAAATAACTTTTGAAAGACTTCATCAATAAGGGTGAATATGTTAAATAACTGTGTGCTATAATCTCTTACTGAGGTTTTATATATGATGCATCCTACTTTACTATGATTAGGTTCATAGGTTCATAGGTTCATACTAGGCTATCTGCCCTGGGGCATTTACAAGCCTAGCCTGATTGTGTTTGGCTTACGCCACCCCTTGATTTGAGTATACTGTGCCCTTTTTAAAGTTTAGTTTACTGTGCCTCTGTCTAATAGTGACACAGAAGTAATCCCCGGGACAAACCTACGATCCCCCATCCACTCATCAAGATTCTTCTTGAAGAGAGTCAGTGAGGTGCTCTGCCTAACATGAATTGGAATTCTATTCCAGAGTGAAGGGAGCCTCTGGGTTATGAATATGTCCCTCCAGCATGTTCTATTTATTTCTGTGCTGAGGTTCAAGTCCCTCGAGCGCGTGGCTCTAAGGGATTTAGATTTACTGAGGTGGAGCATGTCCATTAATTCTGGGTTGGACATAGCTTTATATGTCAGGCATAGATCGCCTCGAAGTAGGCGGTATGCAACTGAGTAGAGCTGGAGTTTTTTTAACTGAGCAGCATATGGCATCTGTTTGAGTCCCTTGATCCTCCTGGTGAGGTACTTTTGGGGTCCTTCTAATTGCTTCAGGTGTCGGGTAAGGTACATCCCAAAGGGAGCATTGTATTCTATGATGGGCCTGATGAGGGATGAATAAAGGGGCACGATTACCTCTCTTGATCTAGATGTGAATCCTTTCATGATGAGGTGGGCTATATAGAAGGTCTTTCTAACCACTTTGGCAATGTGGTTGTCAAAGGAGAGATTGCTATCAACTTGGGTCCCCAGATCCCTAATTACTTTCTCTGTACTTAATGGGTTACCACCTATGTGGTAATTTGTGGGCACATTGTTTTTGCCAAAGGGTATGACTATACACTTTTTGGCATTTAGATTTAGACCATGGCTCTGGCACCAGTTATCTGTCTCTGCAATGCCTTTTTGAAGGATGTTTGTGTCAGCTGGAGAGTCGATTATGGCACCCAGTTTGCAGTCATCTGCGAACTTGGTGAGCCATAGTCCTCCCATGCTCAGAAAAGTAAATACCGAACAAGAGAGGTCCCAGGACAGAACTTTGTGGGACGCCACTTGAGACCGGTTTCGAGTCTGACATGTCTCCAGCAACTCTGACTCTGTGGGTTCTGTCTTTGAGCCAGTTTGCGACCCATCTTGTAACATAGGGGTTTATATTTGAATTGCTTGTCATCTATCTTTCATGTAAATATTAATTGCTTATACAATAAGTAGACATTTATATTGTATTAGAATTCTGTCTAATCTACAATAGTACTATATCTGTTCAAAATAATATAAATATCGCTTATTCCTATTACAAATATTCTCCATATGATAATTCAATTTACAGAGCTCAGATGTTCTGGATTCTCAAGGTATGAGTGATAATCTGATGGACTTACGTTTATCCATCAGATTAGGAATGATTTTCATTTCATGGCTAGTGCGGATCTTAGTTTTGTTAACATTTATTCATAGGTTCATAGGTTCATACTAGGCTATCTGCCCTAGGGCATTTATAAGCCTAGCCCAGAGTTTTGTGGCTTTCGCCACCCCTTTAGTTTGAAGGATACTATGCCCATTATTTTGCTGTGCCTCTGTCAAGCAGTGACACTGAGGTTATCCCTGGGGTATACCTGCGATCTCCCATCCATTGGTCAAGATTTTTCTTGAACAAAGCCAGCGAGGTGCTCTGCCTTACATGTACCGGGATTTTGTTCAACAGCATAGGGAGTCTCTGTGGTGATGAATCTGTCCCTCCAGCACGTCCTATTAATAGCCGTGTTGAGGTTTAAGTCTCTTGCCCTTGTAGTTCTGATGGATTTAGATCTTTTGAGGTGAAGCATGTTCATTAATTCCGGGTTGGACATGGCCTTGTATGTCAGGCACAGGTCACCTCTGAGCAGACGGTAAGCGACTGAATAGAGCTGGAGTTCCTTCAGTCGGGCAGCATAAGACATATTTTTGAGATCCTTTATCCTTTTGGTGAGGAACTTTTGGGGCCTTACCAATTGCTGCAGGTGTCGGGTCAGATACATTCTGAATGGGGCATTGTACTCAATCATTGGTCTGATGAGTGATGAGTACAGGGGAACATTGACCTCCCTTGATCTAGATGTGAATCCCTTCATGATCAGGTGGGCAATGTAGAAGGTCTTCCTAACTACTTTGGCAACGTGAGTGTCAAATGAAAGGTTACTGTCAACCTGGGTCCCCAGATCCCTGATAACCTCTTCTGTGCTTAGTGGATTGCCACCTATATGGTAACTAGGGGTAACCTTGTTTTTCCCGAAGGGTATGACTATGCATTTTTTGGCATTTAACTTTAGGCCATGGCTCTGGCACCAGTTATCCGTTTCTATGAGACCCTACTGAAGGATGTCTGTGTCAGATGGGTTTTCAACTATGGTGCCCAGTTTGCAGTCATCTGCAAATTTTGTCAGCCATAATCCTCCTGTGTTTGCTTGTACTTCTGAAAAGTAGATGCCGAACAAAAGTGGGCCCAGGACTGAGCCCTGTGGGACACCACTTGTGACAGGCTTGGAGTCTGACATGGCGCCAGCAACTCTGACCCTGTGGGTTCTGTCGCTTAGCCAGTTTGCAACCCATCTTGTGACGTATGGGTTTACATTTAAGCTGGTGAGTTTTTCAATTATACCCGAGTGGGGTATTGTGTCGAAAGCCTTTGCCAGGTCAAGGTAGGCTGTGTGGACTGCCTTTCCCTCGTCACTGGCCTTGGTGACTGTTTTGAAAAAGTCAACCAAGTTTAAAAGGCATGATCTGCCCTTGACAAAGCCAAACTGGGTTGGATCCAAAGTCTGCAAGTCCCCTATGTCTTTATTTATGATTTCCATTATGATCCTCTCCATAGCTTTGCAGACCAGGCTTGTCAAGCTGATGGGACGGTAGTTTCCAGGGTCGGTGGAGGCACCTCCTTTGTGAAGTGGGACCACCGTTGCCGTACGCCACTCCTTGGGTACGTATCCTAAGTTGAGGCTAAGATTAAACAGCTGCCTTAACTGCAGGTTTAATTCGTCATTGAGTTCGTGGAGCACACAACCGGGGACACCATCTGGTCCCATGGATGCTGTGTTTTTCGCCTTGGAGAGAGCAGTTCTCACATGAGCATTTGAGATGATTGGGGGGGCTACAATCCTCTGGTATAAATATCTCTCCTTTTGGGGGGGGGGATTTGCACTGAACCTGTCAGCCAGTATGTTGGCAATGTCTGTAGGTTCAGTGATTTTTACATCATTTTGAACTAATTCTGAGCATATCTGGGAGTTTCCTCCTAGGTTCCTAACATAGTTAAAAAAGGCCTTATGATTGTCTTTTGAGTCCTTAGCGATTTTTCTCTCAAAATTTGCCTTGGATGATTTTATGAGAGAATTTATTCATTTAAATTTATTTCACAAAAACATTTTTAGTATGCCTGACCAAAACACTACATTACTGGTAAACACTCAAAGTATAAAACTGATCATTTCCTTTAAAAGCTCAAACATTTACTTTATAGTTATCAGAGGAAACTGTTTAATAGTCACAATAAAACAAAAAATACATAGTCTAAATAACCTAAGATGGATTTAACTTTATTATCTTTAAATACCAGTGGCTTAAACAATCCTAGCAAGAGATCAAATCTACTGAAATATTTAAAACTGAACAAAGCACAAATTGTCTTCCTTCAAGAAACTTATTTCAAAACAAATGACAATAACAAATGGAATCCTAAGGAATATATGATATTGGCACAATCCACTTATAAGACAAAGACAAAAGGGGCAACAATTTTATGGAAAACAAATGTGATTAACCCAGAAATCATTTATAAGTATGAAGATAAAGATGGCCTTATGGCATTAGTAATAGTTAAATATAATAACAGACTATGGACCCTAGCCAATCTATACTGGTTCTGAGGTATTGGAACAAGAACTGTTAAAAAACACTTGGATTTCATTTCCAAAAATTATAAAGGCAACTTAATATTAGGAGGAGATTTTAACTGTATATTTGATATTTCTGAAACTACAAATAAAAGACCACTGCATACATCTGCTCTATCAAAAGCTTTAAACAAGTGGGTAGAATTAATTTTGGCGACCCCTAACCGGAAAAAGCCAAAAGACACAAGACGATATACTGTCAAATTTAAAGAGGATAAATCTTTGTTGTTTTCCCATCAAGATCACAGATTTGGTACCCAAACTAGAATAGATAAAATATTTGCTGCCCATGACTTACACTCTAAAATTATTAATTTCTCAATCACTCCCTGCCCCCTTTCAGACCACAATTCATTGATAATAAAACTTCAAAATGGGTACAAACCATTAATCTTTAACACCAGAATAACAGCATATACAACTAAAATTAAAGAGTTCAAATGCTGGTTATTATCTGAATTACAATTCTTCTTAGATATTAATTACAGCACAGAGATAAATAAAATAATGATATGGGACTCATTAAAAGCTTACATATATGGTAAAACCCTAACTTGGTATAAAAAAAATCAGAGAATGGGATTCTAAATTATTAGATCTATAATCCAAACTTTTGTCAGTAAAAGCTGAAAAAAAATCAAAATCATTTGCAGATGAAAAAGAAAGTAGAAGTATTAAACAATAAATACAATGAAATTCTAACACATAAATCTAGTTTAGCTTTAGAAAAACTAAAAATTAATACCTTGGTCAAATATCTACATAATTTATTCACAAGAATCAAAATACAATCAAAAGCTAATAACATTAAAAGTATCTTCCATAAAAAGAAACGGGAAAATGTCTCTGATATAGGTGACATTCTTGATGCCTATACAAATCACAATATGTAACATTTCCAAAAAGAAAATACACATGTCAATCAATTAAATCTAGATGAAAAATGTTCTAATATACAAAAAATACCAGAAAAAAATTAAAACCAGATCTGTAAACACCCATATACTGCAAAGAAATTGCTGATACAGTAAAAGAGGGTAAAAATAATAAAGCTCCAGGTATAGATGGCATAATGATGGAAATATATAAACTTTTTCCTTCAAAGATACTATCCCTCTTTCATAAAACTTTATTAGAAATTCAGTCACAAGCTTTAATACCACCCTCTTGGAGATATTCCTTAATCACACCAATCTTAAAGGAAAACAAATCCCCAAACATCTGTACCTCATATAGACCTATATGATTATTAAATAATTACTATAAGATATTTATGACAATATTAGCTAACAGAATGAAAATGCCACTGTCTAAAACAATACATAATTATCAAACTAGATTTATATATCATAGACACACACATGACAATATTAAAAGGATAATTTCTCTTATGAATTATGTTAATAAAGAAAATAAAGAAACACTCATAATTGGCTTAGATATAGAGGAAGCCTTTGAGTCCCTAAATTGGGATTATTTATTCAAAAGTCTGGTATTATTTGAATTTCCTCCTTCCTTTGTTCATCTACTAAATAATATATATACAAATAATTTAGCATATGTTAAGCTATGTCCTTTCACCTCTGAGTCTATACATATAACAAAGGGTACTAAACAAGGATGTCCCATGTCAACAATTCTATTTGCTTTGGCTATTGAAATATTAGCAGATTCAATACATAACAATACAAAAACCAAAGGAGTAGGTGTTTATGAATAATAAAATTGTAAAGTAAGGCTCTTTGCTGATGACATATTAAAATTATCCAATACAAAAGAGACATTAGAAGAATTAGATTTTTAATTGACACATTATGCAGAACTCCATTTCAATAAATCAAAATCAAAATTTGTATTTTTAAGCAAAAAAAAAAAAAAGAATTGCATTCCAAGGGGAATCACATTATAGGGAAACAAGAATCTACCTTAAAATATCTAAGAATTGAGTTATGCAAGGGTAATAATGAATTGGTCGAAAAAAAACTACAATAATATCATCAATACAATTAAAATTTCTGTGGAAAAGTGGAACAAAATAATATTAATATTTGAAGATAGACTACAGTTAATAAAAATGCTTTTACTACCCAAGATTCTATATATAGCTTTGACAATACAACTGTTATCAGAAAGGAATATACTCAAAGAAATAAACTCATGCCTAATTTTTTTTATGGTTTCCCAAAAGAAACATAATAGCTTTAATACATCATATAAGACCATGAAAATAGGGAGGATTAAACTTTCTTGATATAGAAACATGTACAAAAGCATCAATATCTAAAACAATCTCCGATTGGATAAGTCCAAATTATTCTGCAAATTGGAAAGAATTACTAACTGCAATATCAATAAACGAATTTGATTTACAAAAAATTTCAAATAACAGATAAAAACAGTTTGCCATGGCACATATGTATTAGTATGCAATATAACATAACTAAGCCCACTAAAACTCGTATGATTAATTATTACATTGACTCATTTAGGAAAATTATTAATGCAAATATAGATTTAAAAATCTGGTTTGAACTTTTAACACCATTCATAGTTACAAAGTGCTATCCACATAAAATATACAGAGAAATAATTAATTCATGGGAACAGAAATTATTTGTTTGTTGGTTTCAATGTATCAAAAAACTAAAAGTTCTGGATATGCAAACAATTGAAATAACATACAAAATTCCACAACAAGATTGGCTAACTATGCAAAGCCTTCTGATGTATTTGCAATGTTTATGCAGAATAATTAGTAATTCTTCATTTAAAGAAATACCTAAACTTACAAAATACCTATATGAAATCATATATAATGATTATGACATGGGAAATAGTATTTCAAAATTTTACAAGATATTGATAAATTATAAAACAACACCCAAATCCTCATGTTGGAATAATATAACAAAAGGACAGTCATTACAGCTAACTGAAGAAATTAAATCAAATATTTTATTATCAATAAAACATACATCCTTTACACAATACTGGAAAGTTTTTAATTGGAAATACTTGCACAGAGCATTCTTAACTCCAGATAGAATTACTAAAATGAATTCTTCCACAAAGGGAATATGTTGGAGGTGTGAACAAATACACAATGCAGATTGGAATCACATTTTTTTTACTGTGTTAAAATTAAGCCATTTTGGAATGGTATTAAAACCTTTTTACAGGCTTTATTTAATGGATTGTTTAACTTATCTAAAGCTCTAGTATTATTAAATGTGTATGAAGGTCCTCATTTGAATGAGGCAAATTTGTATCTAGTATGGACAATACTTGCAATCTCAAGCAGGTGTATAACAAGAAGATGGAATACAAACACAATACAGAGTTTGGAAGACTTCTACAGCCTACGGAAGACTACAGCATTGCTGGAAATTAAAATTAAAGAATTCAGGATTCATCCTAACCATTTATTAACAATCCATGGAAAAAAGTCTTATCATTGATTGACACTTTACAAGAACTGAGCAGATACACTCTGAGAACTGGATTGTTATACCTATAAAGTAATTGTATATATTGAGCTCTGTTATAATATCAGGCTGATATAAATAGTGTACATAGTTATTTAAGATGTTATATCTGGGCCAAGTGGAGAGCCTCTAAAAGCCCTTCTGACCACCTTTACTTTAAACAATTAAGAAATGCTACAAAAAAAGACATCCTACTAGATAAAATAAACTTTTACATTCACCTCCAACAAGCCCACAAACAAAAAACACAAACTTTCTGGTCAGCTATGAACAAACTACTTCATCCAGGTCATACCAAGTCTCCCACCCCATCAGGGATCACCCAAAATAACCCTAAACTAATAGCTGATTCCTTTAATAACTACTTTATTGAAGCCATACAAACTCTAGCTAATTCTCTACCACCCACCAGCTCCTTCCCACCTAATACCACATCAAACTCTATTCCTTCTTTTCACATACGACCAATTCCTACATCCCTTATTTGTAACTTCCTTCTAAAACTCAAGCCATGCACCCCCTCTGCTGACTGTATACCAGCAGAATACCTGCAAATTGCAGCTAAAGTTATAGCTTACCCTATTTCTATCCTTATTAATAGAACTATTTCAGAAAGTAAAATCCCCCTTATATGGAAGGTATCTCACATCATTCCTTTACACAAAGGTGGGATATCAACTGACATTTCCAACTTTAGACCTATTGCCTTACTCTCTCCTATAGCTAAAGTAATGGAAAAATGTATCCACCAACAACTACTTGACCATCTTCTCCACAACAATTTGCTTGCCAACTGCCAACATGGTTTCAGACCATCCATAGTACCTCAACTGCCCTGCTATCCTTTTTTGACTGTATAAACAAAAATCGTAACAATAAGACTCTTTCCTCCATTTTGTTTATCGACCTTTCAAAAGCCTTCGATATGTTCAACCATAATCTGCTTTTAGAGGTATTAAAAGCCCATTCACTGGATGCACAGGCGTTACTCTGGTTTAAATCCTACTTAGACACCATCATCAAGCAGTCCTTTGGGATAATATGCTGTCAACTCCCCTCCCCATAAACCTTGGAGTACCTCAAGGTTCCATCCTAGGCCCTCTTCTCTTTTCAATGTTTATTAGTGACCTAAACACTAAAATTCCTCAAGCCACCTGCATTCAGTATGCTGACGTTTCTACTTTAATCTGCTCTGCTAGGTCCCCAACCACACTCCAGACCCTCACCCTGTCTGTATTTCATACTGTTGAAAATTGGTTCATGCAACACTGCCTCCTCCTGAATGCAAAAAAAAAAAAAAAAACAAAATTATTACTCTTTACTCCCACTCTAAAATCACCACAATTTCACTTCACTATAGCCTCTAACAATGGAACCACCATATCCCCTGATACCATAACCCGTCTCCTAGGCATAACCATTGACAACAACCTTAGCTATGACAATCATATCAACACTACCATAAAATCTGTCAACAAAAAACTGGGTTCCCTGTATAGAATCAAACCCTTCCTTACACCTACAGCCAGAACCACTATAGCCCAAACTCTTCTGAACTCTACCCTGCTTTACGCTTCTGCCATTTGTACTAACCTTTCCAAAAGCAACCTTAACAAACTTGCCACTAGCTATAATAACATAGCCAGATTTGCTACCAGCAACCCTTTTAGAACACACCACTGTCTCAACCTCAAACAATTGGGATGGTTAGAACTGTAGCACCAACTACTCTATCATCAACTTACTATAACCCAAAAGATACTTTTCCACCCTAATAATATCCCAATCCTCAATAATCTGACTACCCCTTACAAAAACCTTACTACTCTTCGCTCAGCCGATAGGCTTCTAGTTTCCACTATTAAATCTAAAAAAAAGATGGAGACTCTCTTTTTGCTAATACAGTTGGCAAGGCCGGAAACCAGCTTCCAAGTGAACTTTCTACTCTCTCTTCCACACATCTTTTTAAAAAACATCTCAAAGGACATTTTAAAACTCACTGGCTCTGCCCTGCACTAACCCTGACTGATCTCTCCACCTTTACACATTCCTGCTATCCCTTTTATTTCTCTTCTCCAGGGTACTTTACTGCTAATTATTCTATGGCCTTTTTGTTGTACTGTGTTGTCCTACAAAAAAAAAAAAATCACACTTTTTCATTTATTGTAAATTTGTTCTTGATCATCCTCTTTTGCAAATATCACAAATAATGGTATTATCTATATATGTTGATAGCTTTTCTATATTATTATTGTATAATAATGTCTTTACCTGTCTGCTTGGAGCTTTTCTCCCCGGGCCTCTACTGAAAATGGACATGTATCCAGTTAGACTAGCCCGGTCAACAAATGTAAATAAATGTAAATAAATAAATATATACAAATACTATGGAATTTATTCAATTGTATTTGAAAAATAAAAAAAAAATTGAGAAACTAGAGATATAGTAAACCTCCAGACACTGGACCCAACCCAGTTTGGTTCTGTAAGGGCAGATCATGCATACTCAACCTGGTGGACATCTTTGAGAAGGTCACCAAAGCAATGGATGAGGGCAAAATCATTCACACTGCCTACCTTGACTTGGCCAAGGCATTTGACATAATACCCCACTAGGGTATTTTTGGCAAATGCAAGAGGTTAGGTACAAACCTGTATGTCACCCAGTGGACAGCCAACTGTTTCACAGACAGGACCCAGAAAGTTAGAATTGGGGAGTCCACCTCTGCAAAGAGGTCAGTCACAAGTAGAGTCCCTCAGGGATCAGTCCTTGGACCGCTCCTTTTTGGCAGTTATTTCTCAGAAGTCAAGGCCAATGTCAGTGGTCTCTGGCTGACTAAATTTGCAGATGATTGCAAATTAGGAGCTGTCATTAAATCTCACACTGACACAAATGTTCTCCAGGAGGGGCTAACACAGACAAACAACTGGTGTCAGAGTCATGGACTAAAAGTAAATGCCAAGAAATGCATAATAGTATCTTTTGGGAAGTCATCCATCCCTGGTAACAATCACATTGACAACACACCCCACAGAGTTGACCCAGTAGTCATGGACTTATGGACACAAATAGATAGTAATCGAGTCTTTGATCATCACATGTCTACAGCGTTGAGGAAACTGTTCTATGCTGCACAACTTATAAACAAAGGTATGGCATCTAAGTCCAAGGACGTCATTGTTCCACTATGTTCGTCATTCATCAGACCTACCATTGAGTAAAATGCCCCCTTTGGTATGTGCCTAACCAGGCATATCCAACAACTGTAACATCCACAGAGGTTCCTCACTAAAAGAATACAGGGCATAAGTAATATGTCCTATGCAGACTGCCTCAAGGCCCTATCCCTGTATTCTGTCTCCTACAGGCTTTTGAGGGAAGATCTATACCTAGCATACAGGGGATTGTCAGACCCCACTCTGATGGAACTCCTGCATATCCACAAAACAAACAAAACCAAAATTACCCATTCTAAAGACTTAAACTTTGCCTGTGATATAAATGTAACCTGCTGGAGAGATAGGTAGGTATCTAGGAAACTACCCCATCTATGGAACAACCTCCCCATCCATGTGAAGCAGAGTTCCTCCCTATCCAATTGAAGTGCAACTTGGACAATTGGGTGGGAAACTGGAAATTCATCCCTGGTTTGGCACCTATATCTCTGATACAAACAGGTAACCTGTAATTAGTTCATCTCCCAGGCCCATGCTTGTACTTATCAAGGGTATCAGAACTCATCAGAGATTTAGGATGCATGGCTAGGCTTAAAAAGGCCCTTGTGGTCATTAGCCTAGATTTGAATTATTCAATTGAAGAAATAATTGGGGAAATTGAAAAGTTTCAAGAAGTATTGTTACTGAAATTTAATAATAATAATAAAACTGAAATTTTAGTGTTAATTCAATTATTATATAGCAAGTTTAAAGATAAATATAAACATAACTGGGAAGGGAAAGAAGTAAAATATATACGAATAAAAATATATCAAGATGTGAGTTAGATTATTAATAATAATTTTGAAAAAAATAATTGAAAAAGTGTTACTTATTAAAATCTTTTTTTTTACATTTGAAGATAGGTTAGTACTTATTAAAATTATTGTATCACCCAAGACTACATGCATTTTGCATTCCATAGCTTTAATACCTGGCAAAAAAAACTTTTAAAGAAAATGGAAAAAATGTTAACTTAAATTTTATGGTATCTTAAAAAGCAGAGTTGCTTATAGAAATCATATAAGATTATGTGAGTGTGGTGGTATTATCTTCCCAGATGTAGAATCTTATTCTATTGCAGATTTTAACTAATTAAGTTTATAAAATATGATAAATAAAAAATATGTAACAATCCTTTCATCTGGTTAATAAAATTTACCTTACAAGGAAATACAATTCAGTCTTTAGACTCTTTCTCTCTCTCTCTCTCTCTGTATATATATATATATCTATCTATCTATATATATATATATATATATATATATATATATATATATACATGAAATCAGTTCTTGAAACAGTTATAAAAATGTTTTTAAAACTTCCTAAATATTAATATGAAAATGTTACACTTTACCATTGCACATGATTTAAGGAAACTCAGAACAATATTAAAATTAATTTACTAAAAGGGAATGGATTATTATTATGGTGACTGCTTTGAAGAAGGAAAAGCTAAGTTGCCAGAATATTTAATAAAAGATTATAAGTTGGATGAAATCTGTTAACTAGCGAATATTATCCATCAATAAGAAAATAAATGAATTTTTAAATAATTTGAGTGAAGAGGAGCAGAACACAATTCCTATATTATATGAATATATGAATGCTATAATTGAGGATAAATTGACCTACAAAGGAAATTGTCCAAGTTATATAAATTAATTATAAATAATAATTTTGATGCAAAATTCTGAAACTTTTTAGATAGTAGTGGACTGAGTGACTCAATAGATGGTAAGAATAAAATTTTGTTACTTAAATCAGTTAGTCAAACTTTTTCAAGTTTATACTGTAAAGTGTTTATGTTAAAATATATACATAGAATATTTGTTACTCCCTATATAATCTGTAAGTTTAGTAAAATGACTTCTTCAGTCTGTTGGAGATGTGGTAAAGATGTAAAAGCTGATTGGATGCACATGTTTATGGATTGTGAAAAATTAAATGATTATTGGGAAGAGGTGAGTATGTCTTTTTAATGGACTGTAGCCTGATAATTGTTCTGTACCTAGATTGGTTATATTATTGAATGTTCTACTTCCTTTATCTGCAAAAGTGAAACAACAAAACCTGTTCTGGAGTCTCCTGGCAGTGACTGGAAAAGTTATTTCAAAAATTGGAAATTGAATGCAGTTCCTATATTCAAAGATGTTTTAAATTTAATAGCAATTCTATTTAAAACTGAAAAAGAAGTGATCAGAACAAGATTTATAAATCCTGCTATGACTTTTAGCAGTTGGAATAACCTTGAAATCTTGCTATTGATATACTACAACTCTTAATGTGTTAATTATATAAGATTACCTTGTTGATTCAATGTATTCCTAACATTTTATGACAGTATGTGATGTTGAATGTCTTCCTTTCTGTGTGTATATTGCAAATATGTTGAATTAATAAAAATGTTCTAAATAAAAAAGGCAAGAAATGTTGGAAAGGCATAAATATATTTACAAATACAGAAAACTCCTGGAATAACCTTATGTCGATCAGGTTTTGATGCAGAAATTGATTTTATGAGCCTTAATCATACTTTGACTTAGGAATGGGGTCCATTCCTGTCATGGTATTAGAAACCCAAAAGACTTGGAGAAATTAAACCAAGAGACAGAAAGTTAATATTAGCAGTCCAGGATAGTGGACTATGTACACATTGGTTTACAAAGTCCACTGAACATGTCTGACAAACAGACAAATTTAGGTTATGCAAAACAGGAAGTAAATACTGTGGGAAGAAATAACCAGGGAATTGTTATGGCTAGGCTTATATAGGCCCTAGGGCCGATAGCCTAGTACCAACCTATGAACCTATGAACCTATGTGAGAAGACTGTTGCACTGGGGGTTGTGCAAACATTACAATATTGAAGTAGCTGAGATGCATTAGAAATAATGATCCACAAAGCATTATAGAAAATGATGAAGTTTATATCACGTGGAATCACCCATTATCAACAGTTCAAAAATAGATGTGAGAAAACCAGATATTGTAGTCCATGAAAAGAAGACAAAAGTAGCATTGATCATTGAAATTACTACAGCCAGTGATTACAGTGTCTTACATGCAGAGAGAGACACTAAGTCATAAAATATAAGCACTGGCAGGAAGAAACAATGGCAATGTGGAAGAAGGATACCCAGACAGTTCCAACACTAGTAAGAGCAAGTGGTCTCATAAAAATACAGTCATATTTAGATATGGTACTGATACATGTAGCTCAGTTTGAATTGCAGAAGGAGTCAGTTTTGGGCACATTGTGGGTGCTGTGAAGAGCACTTATGGTTAACAATAAAGACTGAAACAAAGACAATTTCAGGAGCGTTAATCTGACTTATGAATGGGATCCATTCCTATCATGGTATTAGAAACCCAAAAGGCTTGGAGAAATTAGGCTGGCAGAATCACAGAGTATTACATAAAAACAACTGACAATACAATTCACAGAAAAAGAATATAATGGTGAAAAATAAGTTGTAGGTTCAGCCACCAGCATATTTCAGCATACTGTATGATTCTTATGTTTGATTTTGACCTTTTTTAGCTATAGTATTGTAGTCTGTCTACAATCTCACCAAAAATATTCAACTTTCAACAGATTGTGACTCATTAAGAGTCATGTCCCAGCAGAGGCATTGAGCACCAGTCTGATGCATATAGACTTACAGTCATGGCCTCTTTTTAGAGTGTTCTAAACATTAGAATGATAAATCATCTGATTCTCTTTAAAGATTTATAGATCCTTAACAATGCTTTCCCTGTCCAGTAGTTTACTCTTGTTGGGATGGCTGAGCTGGACTTGTTTTGTGATAGCATAGCTACCCTGCATCCCCACTCCCTGATTTACATGGACATTATATCCATGTTTACTCAGGTGTTTAATGCATCCAGTCTAGGCTTGCCAACCTTCAATATCAGTAACAATGAGCTTGATATCAGGGTGAAAGTGAACTTTAAAGCCAGCACTGATGATTGAATAGGTTGACTTTAGCCTAATGGAAGTGTAGGCATCACTTATAGGCCCCAGGAACAAATCAGACCATCTCAATCAGCATTGTGCATGTAATCATCATCCCTCCCTATAGAGAAAGGTGGGCTAGCAAAGCCACACTCAAAATAGCACCTGCAGGTGTCTGAACCAGTGACTGAACCTATGTCACCTTGTTTGTAGTTAAGGCTTTATCCCTCTATGCCAGCTGAACTACCTAGACTTGATTTATGCTTTTGAATCTTCTCAATCTGCCTGCTGCAATGCATTTAACCAAAGCTATCTGAGATGTCCTGTAATGACTGCAACTTGACTAGAAAACAAAACTCAGATGACAATTTATACCCCTTTGTTATTCCAGGCATTGCATTGGTGACTACACAGAATATTTGTTACTCCCTTGCAATTCATCTACCAAATGAAAGATTTAACTTGCAGCACTATAGACACACCCAAATTTAACAGCAGAAACATGTCGGACTTTGCTGGCTAGACAAGCCCTTCATTCAGCCTATAACAGGATACTCAGGATCCTGAGGACTGGGATTCTAATATCTGGTATAAAACATGCACTGTGAATGACAATGTAAATATAACCTCTAGAAGATGCTACACAGGCCATATTCAGTGAATGAAAGAATGAGCATCAGGCAGATCTGTGTTGTTGATCACCCATTCATACCCCAGGGCAATAATGTTGAGAAGTTTAAGGTTATGAACTACTAACAAGTGTCATATCTTACTGATAGATTTGATTTATCTATTTCTAGTCACCTAATGTGCTCATGCATCTTCACTAATAAGCTTATCCAGTTAACAAACATAACATTTCAAAATAAAATAAATAATCCTCATAATTAGTACTCACAGAACCAACAAAATAGCTAACATGTAAAACATACTGTAAAAAGAACATAGGATCACCATATTTTTAGATAACAATTTCTACCACTAAAAGAAACAAACCCACTGCTAAAACCATTTATTGCCATGTATGCTAACACTCTTTAACAAAAACAACATGAATCCTTTATATAATTTGCTTATTTGTTTTTGTTCTAAGGCACTAGTCTTGGTGAGAATTGCACTAGTAGCAAGCTGATAACATGTTCAGACTGGACTTCCTTACCCCCAGCAACAAACTCCAGCTCATCTTGTGGGATGCCCAAGCATAACCAGTCTGAGAGATGTAATACCTCTAATGTGCCCTGTCTGTAGCCCGGAACCTTTTCACAGGAGGCTGTGCCTGGTTCATATCCTTAGAGATAGCCAAACCATCTCAGTTGATTCCTCATGACATGGAGCAGCAGTGGCTTTACTCCAAAATCTTCCTGGATTGCCAAGTTCCGCAAGTTATGCTGGAAGGGGTTCCTATAACTTGATCAAATGTTTAGGTTAGCGAATACCTAAACATCAAACTGGTAATAGTGAAAGCAAAAAACTGCGAATGGATGATTTAATGCAGGGAAAAAATTCCCTTGGCCGTTATGTAGATTTTGCCCCTTTCCCCACTGTAGAGTGATCTCAGAGTTGGTATATTTAGTTATGGGGTGTGGGGGGGGGGGTGAAGCTACAACACTTTATTTTGGTTTAAATTTTTTTTTGCAGCTGAAGGAATTCATTCCCTAAGTTAAATTTGGCATTACCTGTTTTAATATATTACCAGATTGACGTTTAGGTATTCGCTAACCTAAACATTCGATTGGGTAATATAGACATGCTGGACGCTGAGCCTACAAACTCTACAAAGAAATCTCATTTTTATTGCTTGTACCCTTGATAACTTTTCCTCCGTCATTATCTGAAGGTCATGAACACAGTAAGGGGCACAGACGTAGACTGGTAAACTGAAAATGTCACCCTACGAGACAGTTATTATTTCATCATAGGTTTATATTCAGGAGCCCATGCAAGAGACTTACCCAAATTCCCAATTACCCTAGAGCACTGTCTGGATAAGAGCTGTGCTCAGAGCCACACAGGAGGCAAATGGAGACTGAGACAACCAAAGCCCAGACTACAGGAAGCAAATCATTAACAGCTCATAGCATTAATTCTGAGTGTTAATTGTCATACCAGTCCATACTGATATATTTTACACTGCAAAATCTGGCATAATCACTAATATGATATACATATCATAAAATACTATCTGGAGACCTATTTTGTACAGTCCTTATACTGCCAATTTTGGGTTGGCATTCTCTGTCAACATGAGCTCCTTAGTGGCATAATTGGATGCATGAGTCCCATGACACCAGTGTTTGCTGTTCCATATAAGAGAGCACATTGGCTGCTGTTAGGACCACTTTTGCTCTGTCTCATGTCTGGATAACAGGTGCCATGTAATAAAATACTGGAGTCTAGATCTTTCCTTTTCCATTATTTTCTTCACATTCCAGTTCAGGGGAGCAACTACTGCAGCTAAGGAAAGCAAGCCATGACTATAGACCAGACAATGCAGGTCTTTTTTTAAACCTGAATCACAGTTCTAATTTAAGAGAAATGTTCACTTTTACACTGACTATATGTTCATGCTGTCCTGTGTGAAATGTAACATTATTAATGAAAAATATAGTGTTGGAGGAAAAACAAATTAGCAATAAATATTTTTCTGTCTTGTTCAACTAGGATTACTTGCTATAGTTGCTAGAGTAAAAAAAAAATAGCTTTACATTTTCTAACAAATCCACAGTTCCAGCTGCGAATGAAAAGTCCACAGGCAGTACTCTTTGCACATGTCCAGCGTGCAAAAGCAGCTACCTGCAGGCAAAAAATCCTCACACAAACACTTGCTCATTATCCAGAGCGGCATCATCATTGGCTTTACAAGCCTGCTAACATTTTGATACAGTTAATTATACCAGTTGTGTCATGCATTAACAAGATTTCTATCTGAAATAAATAGAAAAAATAATTAAAAAATAAATTATATATGTTTATAGATAAAAAAAATGCAAAACATGTGGATCAGTAGATTTTTTTCCTGTGGCCAAAGGAGAAACAACACCAGTGATAAGTCTTGTGTGCCCTATGGCAGGTGTGGATGAGATGTTACTAAACTCCCACTAATTCATGTTATAATCTCCCACCCAGCCCCCATATGATTCAGCTTGAAATGGCGCACTTGCTAGCGACAAAAAAAGCACACAGCTTGATATGTATCTTCGCTGACGAAACAATTCCAAAATGAAGTGAGCTCCCAGAGCAGGCAAGTGTGTTAATTAGGCAAGGCAGTGAAACATACTTCAGGGGTGGGAGAGAGAAGACAAGTTTGCTGAAAATAATTTTTTTGAATTAATCTTTTTTTAATCTTTGTGCAATTTACTTTATTACTGTTTTACCTGGCACATCTAACTCTATAAATAATGTTTTAAAGGAGTAGTGTGTAGAAATGAATCCTTTTGCAGCAGCATAAAAAGAACAGTACATCAAAAAAATCTATGTATTCCTAGGGCTAAGGGGAAGATGACAATAATGATACACACACACATACACAAACACACACACACACACACACACACACACACACACACACACACACACACACACACATGCACATTTTTGTAGACAGAGGTACACACACACACACACACACACACACACACACACACACATACACACACACACACACACACACACACACACACACACACTAATCTTTGTTATTTTTATTGTGCCCTATTTTTCTGAACACACACATGTGCGCGCGCGCGCACCCACACACACACACACACACACACACACACACACACACACACACACACACACACACACACACACACACACACACACACACATGCACGCGTGCGCGCACAGTAACTTTTGTTATATTTATTGTGCCCTATTTACTAACCCTTTTTTGGCTTAAATCAATTTGTTGTGCATGGAATGCCATGATTACGTGCCAAAACTGGAAAAAAGATAAAATGATGTCTAATGATTTAATGACTAGGAGATGTCTTCTTCCATCCTTCTCAAATATTCCCACAGCTGTCTAAGAATAGAGCAAGTGTAGGCACCATAAGAAGAAAGTAAACAAACTTGTCTAAATTTAAAGATTGTGGGAACAGTCTTCAGCATTTCAATAAGATGAAAGTCCAGAAGGCTCATTTTAGTAATTTGGAATGTAATGGCTGTACAGAGTACATCTGTTCAGGCTGCCAGTTTAATGAAACCATCCTTTTTCAAAGATGCTAGGTGAAATGTCTGGAAGACATGTAAGAGACATAAAGCACCTAACTTTTTTTTTTAAGTATGCAGCGATTCAATGGCAGTATTAGTTAACATGTCTAACTCTTATCTCCAGTGTGCAGATTTCAATCCTGTGATACAGTTATTGCTTGAGCTGTGCTCATATACTCTCCCTGTGCGCATAGTTTGTCTCTAGGGAATCCTGTGTTCTCGTACCACCCAATAACAGGTTAGCATGATCACTACTGCAGTAGTCATTCACTCCCTCCACCCCCCCTTGTTTTTTATGTGTTTTTAATGCTTGGGTGTGGACATTTATTTTTGTTAGCCTTGTGCTTTCAGGGGTCAGCGTCCTTATCTCTGATGGCAGGAATGCTTTGAAGGGCTTTGCATCAAGACATGTTTTTAGTTGGCTCAGCTTGAGTTGCTTGACAATTTGTGCACTTGGAAGGTGCTTTGAAATTTTGGAAGCTGGCTGGCTGTTATTTCCTCGGCAAGGATAAAACACCATAGAGCTAAGGCTACTGCAGCAATCATCATTCCAACATCTATTGTTATTGTAAGCTCAACTTACACAACTGTATATTTCTCCCTGCTCCACAGATCTGTCCCAATCAACATTAGAAGAATAACTTACACATTAAAGGACTAAAAGAAGGCAAATGTAAGCCCATATCACATGAAATATGTTGAAAAGAGATTGTTTCCTTTATAAGCACCAAAGAGATAGTGGTATTTGGTAGAGCACACAGAGTTATAATACATATAAAAATCTTATTTGCCAGCATATTTGCATTACAATTTGTTCCACTTTAAGGTCAGAAATACTTTACTGTTGAAGGGTACCTCTACCTTCAATAAAGAGTTGGTATCACTGTGTACTTACCAGAAGCCATGTCATATAACAATAATACAACTATATAATAAACTGAATAATTTATACTCGCCATTGAGATGTCTGAGTCACTAGTTCTGTATCAGTTAAAATGTTCTGTCTCACTCCATCTGGAATGACAGAACAATCCAGCAATAATTGACAGTGTGACAAAACTTAAAGAGTTTCCATTGTCACTGCTTTGGGCAAAGCCTTACCTGGACAACATTGATGCTACAAGAAGCACCAGTCAGGCAGAGATGGTACCTATAGCTGATGGATACCTTGGCATTCTATACTGATGGCCTGAATTTAGCTGCTTTTAGTAGCACTACACATATTCTCAGGAGGAACGTCAGTCAAGCCCTTGGGATACCTGAGATCTGACTTATAGGTTCATAGGTTCATAGGTTAGTACTATGCTAACTGCCCTTGCGAGCCATTTTAAGCCTAGCCAATTATTCCTTGTGAGACTCAAACCCTGCACCTTGTGTTTGTAAGGCAAACACCTTAACGATTAGGCCACCCTCCCAACCTACTTGCTGCATGTTACAGGCCAAGACATCTCACAGTCAGAATCAACTTCTGATTACTGCATCCCTTGAAGTCACCACATTAAGGTAAAACATTCTCTATTACATACATATGGAGATACATAAACAGACCATCTTAGTATCCAAATCAGCAAGGTAAATTATGTTTTCTTTTTCTTCAAGTTTATTTTATTGTATCTTAAATTTGAATTCCTTGCTTCCTGCTATTCCTTTGGTGGTAAAACAGTTTTAACTTGTATCCCTAACATTCTGTTACTGTTGGGGTAGAAACCAGTTTTAACATTGTTGTGGTATCCCTGACATTCTGTTAGAGTTGAAATCAGCATAATCTGTGTCTCAGCTGAGAGCTCATAATTCTTGTTGTTACTACACTTTACTTATTTTGTTTTACTTTACTTTTTTATTGTTACTTATATCTGTACTCTTCTGTCTGATTTTGTGCCACCATTTATACTGTTGCTAAATGTGCTTCTGTCTTGCAGATTGCAAATATTTCAAATGCTGTCATTTTGTGCTGTTGTTCGTTTTTCTTTTGAGTTAATTTCCTGCTTTTCACTAATTGTAATGTACTATTCAAACTACTCTGATAAACCCTAAGCTGGAATCAGTATTGCTATTGAACTTTATCAAATGTTGTAACCTTTTCATAACCACTGTTATTTGCATGCCTACTTACATTGCTTCAATTTTTGTTAGCTATTTTGTTCTGCTGTTAAGTCTGTATCAGTTCTGTAACAACCTTGTTTTTTTCACCTGCACTGACCAATATGGGGGTCATAGTCAGCTCTTACCTCTTTTCTGAACAGCCTACTTGCACTTGACACTTTGAGACAATATAACGACTGTCTCATGTCTACTGATAACCCATTATTGTTATCTGCGAATGCCATAATCTTTGAGAGATGCACGTGCTTATTCAAAGAGGAGGATAATCTTTCACCACAGTCTTCATTTGTGTTTTATTTGTTTTATCTATCTATCTATCTATCTATCTATCTATCTATCTATCTATCTATCTATCCTTTGTTGAACCATATTAGCCCCACTAGTCTAGTGGCTTTTTTTCAGAGGAGACCCTAAGTAGTATTTCTATTACTAGGGGAAATTTGGCCAAGATATAAAAGAAGGTCCCCTACTCTTTTCAGTTGGTGCTATGGTATCTATTACATCCATCAGAGATGCTATCAAATGAAGCAGATGGATCCTTGTTTTATTCTCTCATCCAAAGGATGACACATTCAGGAGTGCAGCACCCCCTCCCTCATGAGAATGGAACCCACGCTTATTATGTAAGCAGATCACTGACATTGCTTAACAAACAACCACCATCTTAACTTATGTTGAGGTTGTTAGGAAAGCTCAACCCAAGCCCCTAGGCAAGGCACTAAGATAGTTTAGCACTGCATAACATGCATGCACATAGGTAAATGCTGCACTATGATTCTGCAGACTATTACAAATATAACCAATAACTAGAGGTCAGAATCAAACCCTGTATGTTGTATCTGTGAGGTGAAGACCTTAACCATTATGCCAACACCAACTCACATCACACTCTCTTGCATCTAATCTCCCCTTCAGGATTCATCAGGGTGTTAAACGGTTGACATTACAGGCCACAAATTCTGCACCTACCCACACATGGCAAATTTCTCCTCATAGGTGATGCCATAGTTAGATACACAGACACCACCTTCACAAGGCTGGATAAGAATACAGTGAGAATAAGCTGTGTTTCTGAAACCAGATACAATGAGGGCTCTTAGGCCCTTCCATCCTGATGACAGCTTAAGTGAGGGTGAAAGATCTTAGTGGATCTACCTAGAGGGACACACAGAAGGACATGATGGAACTTGGTATGCATGTGTCTGAGGCCAGGATGGCACCACTCTTTGGCAGTATTTTGCTACCACAGAGACTGTTGCCAAAACTGAGAGGTAAAATAATTCAGTTGAACAACTGGATGATTAGCTGGTGTCATTCTAGGTTGATTAAGCTTTTTTTCAGAATGGGAGGAGATCATCAACAATTCTTTCTACTTCACCAGAGATGGTCTGCATCTCTCACACAGCATTGATTTGTCATACAGGCTAACGTTTTTGCTGCTCCCATAGTGCAGTTTTTAGGCAAAATCCATCTGCTAGGCATTCCAGCAAAGTAAATTCAATGGTTGATATATCTATGTGTTATACTCAATGCTAACAGTGGAAACAAAAATAAAATGACTCGTGGCACTCTACACTCAAACACATCCATATCTCTGCAATGACTGAATTCTATTAACTTGATTTCATTGTAGTGGGAGCACTCACTGTATAATTCATGCATTTGTATAAACCCAACCTCAACAAGTAGATGGGATTATTTAAATTCAGCCCTGGACTGTCCTCTCAGGATCTTATAGATAACAGAAACAAGTAGTGAAACTAGCAGTGGTTAGAGTCCTAATGGTGTGCTGGCCTGATTACCTTGTCCAAACCTGACTGATTGCCTTGTCCAAACCTATGAACGTATGTCTGGGAACAATGCCTATCATGTCTTCAGACCCCGTAGTGACTCCATTATCTCATGTCGAAAACCTCATAATGCCTCTAGAATCTCTAGAAGTCCACATTACACTAAATAAATCTAACTACTGCATTACTGCTAGCTACAGATCACTTTCTCTGTGGCCTGTTGACCACATCAGTTACATAAATGCTTTGGCTAAAATTTCTGTCCAGTGTGATGTAATTACCCCAAACAACCTTTAATCACCCAAAAAGCAAATTGCAGACATACAGTCAGTAACAAATATGCCTAATGCTTTGCACAGTTTTGTAATGCCAACTCTCTTTAACAAATTGCCATTCTTCCAGATAAAAGCCCAAATATCCTCAATATTGCCATCAAAAACAAGGTTCCTTATCACACTCCACTTTGTATCTCCCCTTCCTAGATAAATCTGACCACAAATTGGTTATCTTCTCCTTTAAAAATCAGTGATATTCCTACTGTAAATACTTATGTCTTTATGGATTTCTGAAAAGCAGACCTGTTAAACTGCAAAAATTGCCTAAATACATTCCAAAGTAACCCTCCACATATGATACCATCACCAAAGTTACCACCTACACCTGCAGTGGAATACTTGCATCAATAAATTATTTAACAAATGAAATAAAAATCAATTCATGCAATAGATGTCCCTCTTACCACTTCAGAAAAATACTAAAATATACTAGTGGCCAGATTCAATAAACCCTACATGGTAACGCACCATTTTGTATTCAGTAAGCAGCTCTACACAGCCGCACAAACAAGGTAACACCGTGGTATGAAAATTACAGCATAAGCAACTGAATTGTATGCTAATCAACTAATCTAAGATGCAGTAGCTATTCAAAAAGCTATAAAGCAACAGTATAGACTCAGTGCTATTTTTTCCTGCGAATTCCAAAATGTATTGGAATACAACCATGGAAAGTAGTCTACACAGAAACAATGTTAGGGGCTACTGTTGCTTTATTTCATGTGTCTGTTCAACAGTTTGAAGTCTGTGCTGCTGCTGCTAACAGACCAAGACCAAGAAAGAGAGGAGTTTTCAGACCCTGGGTAACTATATTATGTGGAAATTGTAGAGCACTACAGGATGGATATTGGCACACTACAGGAACTCTAATACCTCTGTTGTCCTCAACTCAGAGCCAGGGCAAACTGAGGGGAACCCATCCCAGTGGAAACAAAGGTATGTGTAGCACTTAAGATCTAAGCTACAGATATCTTTCAGAGACCAACACGGGGCATGCTGGAGGTGTCACAGTCATCAGCATCCAGGATCCTTCAACAATTCTTGAATGCTATGTCACAACATGTTAGTGACCACATATATTTTCCCCATACTCCTAAAGACAAGGCCAGAAATATGCAGGAGGTGTTCCCTGTAGCACACTACTCTGAAGCACTGGGTGCCATATATTGCACACATGTAGAAATTAAGGCACCACCCAGGGAACAGGGAAGACTGCACATTATTAAAAAGGGATTTCACTCTATTAACTGCCAAGTTGTATGTAATCCCAAGGGAATCATCATGAATGTGTGTGCTGGCAACCCTATGCATTACCATGACTCACATATCTGGCACAACTTCTAACTGTATCTGATGTTCACTAGGGGGGATATCCCACAGGGTCATTCACTGGAGGATGCAGGTTATGCACTGGAACCATGGCTGATGACAATCATCAGAAATACACACACATCTACTGAAGATCACCATAATGAGGCACAGGCTCAAGCCGGAAATATCACAGCGTGTGTGTTTGGGCTACTGAAGTTGCAGTTCAAGTGCCTAGATACATCTAGGAGAGCTCTGCAGTACAATCCATGGACATGTACTGAAATATTCACAGTATGTGCCATGCTACACAACATCGTCCTGAGAAAACAACTTTGACAGGATCAACAAGAGGAAGGAGCACACATCCCACCACCAATGCCAAGGTCACCACAGCCACATGCAGGTGAGGAGTCAAAGGGCAAAGCATCTGCTGTGGGAGTAGGCAGAAGTAAGCATGCTCACCACCTAAGGGCCTAAAACCTTCCTCCTATGCACATACATATAGTAAAATTGATGCCAGGCAACTCTCACAACATTTACCTTCTCATGTATTGGCTGTGTACTGCTTGCAACATACAGAGTCAGCCCTGAATTAAAACTATTGCAAATGCTGGATTTACAAGAAAAGTGTTGAACATGGAGTGTATTGCGTAATAATATGAATGTCTGGCATATCTTTACATTTTGTTTCTTGGTAGTGTAAGCAAGTAGAAGGTGGTAGATTTGAGCAGAAATTACCTTAACATGTGACAGCAGAGAACTATTTGACTTATATGTGTCCATTATTAAGTAGCAGGCCTCAGGCATCAAAGATTTACACAGTCATACTGCTCAGAAGTAGTGATGGCCACTGCATGCCCTCAGTTTAGCACCATATGTTTGTACTGGAAAATCATTAATGAGAGAAGTTAGAAAGTAATGATACGCATTGCAGTTTCAGACTTCACAACCCTCACAAGATCATTCACAATCTTCAGCTTCTTTTGGCTTTTCCCAGTTAGGGGTCGCCACAGCGGATCACCTGTCCACTCATAATTGGCAGTGGTGTTTTACGGTGTCAGGTTGCCAGCCCAGCACCCAACCTTCCACGGAAGGCACACACACATGTACACACTCATGCCTAGGGCCAATTTAGAGTATCCAATCCACCTACAGCATGTCTTTGGGATGTGGAAGGAAACCAGAGCACCCGGAGGAAACCCAAGCAACCACAGGGAGGACATGCAGACTCCGCACAGAAGGGACTCCAGCCAAGGATTGAACCAGAGAACCTCTTGCTGTGAGGCAGCAATGCTAACCACTGCACCACCATGGCTGCCCCTCAGATAAAGTTGGAAAATGTTGATGCCATCAACTGTCAACTTTTTAAGACCAATATAAGTCAAAGGTACAATTGCCAGTTCAACAGCACAAATACAGATATATTAAGCACTATGTTAGCTATGCTCCCTTAGCATCAGACAAAAGCTTATGTAGCCCTGAATCCAAAACATACAAAACAGGGATACGCCACAGTTATTATCACTTGCACAGGGTGTGGGTGTGGGGGTGAGAAGACTAGGCTGACACAAAAGGTCAGCGAGTGTGTGTGTGTGTGTAAGAAAGAGAAGCATTCAAACATTTTTATAAAGCAACAAATGGCCAGTGAAACAAAATGAGTTTTAAACTGAACCATGTAACTGTTGTCTGTGTATCTAGAGAGGTCCTCCAGGTGAAATTAGTGTGTGGCTGTCTGCATAAACACAGCCATGCTCTGTGCTAGCTCTACATCTTGGTATGCCAGGCAGGTGAGAGCCATGCATGGTAGAGGTGGAAGTTCAATGTTGTGGTATCCGACCATGAGAACTGACTCTGACAGGAGTTGCACTGCCATGTCCACATTCACTGTCGAATGCACTGCTCCTACCTGAACTTGAATGATGTCTACTAGATGAGGTCTCTTTATGAGTACACCCAAGACCACGACCCCATCACCTGCCACATCTGAGTGTGGACCGCTTACCCACTGAAGGAGCAGTGGAAGTACTGCTACTATGGGAGTGTGATCAGGCATGGCCATGTTGGCTAACAGCAGATGATGTGCCTGACCTACACCCACAAGGATGCTGTCCCCCTCCCAGCAGACTTTCTATCACAGACAGCACAAATACTGATGTTTCATTTATCTGAGCCATTGAATTGGCAACACAGTGGAGGTAGTCACACATAGGCTATGCCACATCTACAACTCTAAGCATTTCTCTGGAGCACCTATGGGAATGTGCCTGTACCTCCATGATAACCCTAAACATACGTCGAGTGGCACGGGAAGAGACACGTGAATTAGGTGGAGGATAGACAGCTAGCCTCCTCTGAGCATCCCTAAGAATGCTCCTGTGTGGCACCTTGCCCACACTTTGTCTATGGTCAGAGTCAACAAGCACTTAAGTTGCAGTAACCACACTTCCCTGATCAATTGTCTTACCCTCCACCTCTCCAATATCTGTGGGCTCACTGGAATGGGTAGGCGTATGCCTACTGGCTGTGTCTGATGAAATTTCAGGGAATGGCTGCATGTCAATCTCAGTGTCAGATTCAACTTCTGTACCCCCCAACTGTACCTCTGTTTGGCCACTATCATCATCACAGTCTGCTGATACCCTGACAACAGGTGGTAGAAATCCCACACTTCCACTGCCAGGGTCACCTGTGATAATAAACAAAAAGCACAGGAACAATTAATACCTACACTACTATAGTTCACTATATGCTAACAAAATAACAGTGCTACCACTATTAGACAGTACAGCAATACACACAACAGTCTTGACATCAATATTACGCACTAAAATATTTCTTTGAATTGCTCAATACTGACATAAAAATGTTTAACTTACTATGTGCAGATGATGGTATACTCCCTATGCCAAATGGTCCTGGAAGAGGTTAAGCAAAAGGTAAGGACATCATCACAACTAACAGTAACACAGGGGGTAATACATTTCCCCCTTTATATGTCCATTAACTATACCTTCAACAAGAACTTGGATGACATCTCCAACCTAAGCCCATGTGTAATCAATCAGAATGTGTTGTTAACTGTAGCAACCTTCAAACCCCCCCCAAAAAAAAATATTGTGAAACAGAACTAACGTATTGATTTAAATTGTTTTACTATACAACAGTATTTAATGACTGAGATACAAAAGACTAACTAGAAGCTCCTCCTGGGACATGCTTGCTTCCCCTCAAACAGTAGCACCAATGTCAAGGTCATACTATCCTGCACTTTCCTGGGAGCTGTCAGAATCCCTGACAGTGGGCAGGAACTCTTCATTTGCTGTTAGTGGTGCCTCTGTAGTAGCCTACCCTGGTACCCGTCCAATCACAGCCCACTGCAACTGCTCCCTTCTGTGCAGATGAGATCATGTCAGTGGCCCTATGGTGCACCTGGCCATATGTCCTGCTATGGCCACCCACTGCATTATTATCTGCAATGATCTGCTGCCAAATCTGCATTCTGCCTGATATATCTCCACATCCCCTCTCAAGCAGGAAGGCACCATGTCACCTAAAAGCTTCAATAATGATGTGATTCTCAGCATCAGTGAAAGGTATTTTTTGAGGATTGAGACATCTGAGTGGCATAGTCCTAAGTGTCCTAAAAGACAACAGAAGGATAATGCACATAAGTATTACATAACTATAAAATGACTATTCCCAGATAAAACAGAAGAGGTAGGATTTCAGTATTGCTCACAGGAGAAACATAAAACAGTCTAGAGATCTGAAATATGAACAACAGTCTGGATACATAAAACGGAGAGTAACAATAGCAACATATCCTTGTTTGTGCCATAACAGAAATGCAGCTTTGCTTCCCCACCCCAAAAGAACAGGCAAATGACACATTTTACTAATAAAGCATCTTTGAAATGCTAAAAGTGCTATGAAATAAACTGTCCCTCAAACATGTCTACAGATTTAACCCAGTACATTCCATGTTAAGGTATTGCCATTTATGTATACCAGTGAAATGCCCTGACAAACATGCCCACATCATCAGTACACTTCTAACTTATGCATATAGATAAATGTGTAAAAGCCTTTGCTAATATATATATATATATATATATATATATATATATATATATATATATATACAAACAAACAAAGTTTTATACAGATTTTTCTTAATTACATTTCATATGCAGTATGTAGCTGACAAAATGTAAGCATACCTTCTTAAGTTTGGTAATTCTCTGTGCAGATATATTCCAAAGTAATAGCCTTGTTTTCTGAGTTCTCCACATAAACAAGTCTTCTCACCTTCAGTTTCCCTACCTACAAGGTTGCCTTTTATGGTATAGATTCAGAGCTGTCAGCACAGTGAAGATGCAAATGAAGTACCAACTCATTAGAATTGCTGAATACCAAATACTTGGCTCCATGTACAGATGTAAACATAGTGCAGGCACTCCCTCGATGTTTGCTTTTAATGGGTTGCAACTGTGAATTATTACTAGTAAGGAGAAGGAAAACATATCAGCAATGCAGACTGTCCTACATTCAGTGGGTGTGTCAGGTTAGACTTGCAAAGTGTTAGATGTAATTTTGTCAAGGTTGAAAATGTAGGTAAGCTCACACAATTCACAGGTTCTGCTCATTAACATCCATCCTCCCCCATATTTGTTGGCAACTGCATATTATATTACTGCCATTCAATATCCTCACACATTTTAAGGACAATGATGTAGAATGGCTCCCTGACTGCATGTCTCAAATTACTGATCAGATAAGAGAATGACCAACAAACACAGAGAGGTAAGACAGAGCTGCATATTTGCAAGCAATACTCATAACTGGTTATGGGATCACTTAATGCAATACATCCAAAAATAATAACTGTACAAATAACAGTTGTATGGTTTCATATTACTTAGATGATGTTACATTTGGTTGTACGCATAATGATTTCAGGTCCTTACTGCAAAGCTGCTTCTATAGTAAAGAGGGATAAGGCACCCTCACTGTATTCTGAAGGTTCACTGGAGTGAGAGTTCAAATCCAGACAAAAAGTAGAAATATTTCATGTGTACTAACAAACATTTTGTAGTGTCTATTTCATAGATTGCTTTGCTTCATCTAAACTACTTTTCCATTTTATTTATGCTTCAGTTCCCTGCTGCAAAGCTGTTTGTGTGGCAAAGAGGAATAAGGCACCCTTGCTGTGCTCTGAAGGTTCATTTGAGTGAGAGGTCAAATCAAGACCTATGTAGAAATATTTCATGTATATTAACATTTTGTAGTGTATATCATAGATTGCTTTTCCTCGTGTCAACTACTTTTCCTTTTTTTTTTCTTTTTCTTCTTTGTTTTGGGGGGGTGCATTGTTTGCATAATACAGCTTGGCACAAACATGGGAAATGGAGAAAATGAATGTCAGGTTTGGCTATCCTTCTAATGTTTGTGTGAAGCACAGCAGTGTGTAAACTGGATTAGTTGTCCACCCAGGAAGCAGACAGAGCACTTGCAAACAAGGTGTCTGTAAAAGTAAAAGGTGAAAACCAATGCATTGTTACAATTTCTGTATTTCATCATGCAACTGCACTTAGTGGCATTGCACAGCAGTTAGCAAGATTCCCCAGCAGCTGTAGCCTTTGAACACCTGCAGACAGGACTCAGGCAACCAATAACTGAAACTGGGTACATTCAATTAATTCTGTTGAGCACTGTGCAAACCAACTAAATGGCATTGTGCGGCAGTTAACATAGAGACTTTAAGAATAATTAGGAAATTAGGGAATGTCATGTAACTAGTCCTGTAGCAGCAAGTGTAAGTGTAAGGCTGGAGTACGGATGGTCTTGGGTTCTAGTATAGGATGTGCAACCTTTTTTTACTGTTGTCACAGTGCAGTTTATAGCAATGACGTGAAAAATAGAGAAGTGTTATTTCAACATTCTTGTGGCAACAGGTGTAGGACTGCCATACACATGGTTCCAGGTCCTAATACAAGAAATTCCAGATATTTTTACTGTTGTTCCAGTTCCCATTATATTCACTCTCACTTAAAACACTTTAGATAGTGAAGCTGATATGAATTATATGTATGAGGGATGAGACACCATTATAGTGTTTTCAGATGTATGACTAAGTGTATACTATCTGCTATATTTATGGAAGTATGATTCTGCTATCTGGACTTGCATTGCCTTCTCAATTATCTAAGACACGTGCACAACTGGATCTATATCCAACAACCTTACCAGGTCATACACATACATGTTTAACAGCTCAAACTGTCACCTGTATTTATGTATGATTCTTGACTTTGTCTGAGCAGCACTTCTTCTGAGGCAAAGCTGGAAAATCAACCCTGTGGAAGAAAATGTTTTGACCCTTATGCCGAGGTTTGAATCCCAGAATGTAAAAATCAATTAGTGTATAAAGAAAAGTATGTGTCGAGCATTGCATTTATGCCCCCAGTGCATGTGTGCAAACTTAACTCACCTAACAGTTACCTTCCCATCTCCACTATATATTTCCAGGCTACATCAGTAGACACTCCTCAAAGTAAGGCAATTATTAGATTAACCTTCCAATTTCAATTATTTAATTTATCCCTGCTTGGCACTGCTGCATTCTGCTTAACATTGTGCAAATGTAGTTGGTATCGTTGCTCTGGTTTGCACACTAACAGTAAATGCGATAACAGGAAAGCATCAGTTTCCATTGTTCTAGTTCAGCTGGTAGACATGGCTGGCATTGGAAATGAAGATGAAAAGTTTAGGGCACAGAGGTGGGGTGTCCAGGGTATTTATTGTACTCCTGGAAAATCACTACAGCCAAAGGCTTCTGCAGCGGGACTATTCTGACTCCCAGTATAAGTCTGAGGCATGGAGTAGTTTGGCCCAGGATTTATCCAATGCAACTGGTATCCCACACACTGGAGAGCAATGTAGGCATCCTTTCAATGACCTCTGTAGGAGAAAAAGAAATACTGTCAATCACTGGTTGCATGAGTTTGAGACTGTAGACATTCCACAGCTGTTTCAGTATGACAATAAGAGAGTACTTGTAAGACTTAGAAAGTGAAATATTGGCAAAATTGGTATGCATAATGCCATTCTGTTTTGTTTTCTGTTCTTTCCCCAGCTCTCAACAAAAGTGAGTTCAAGCAACAGGCTCATGTTGCTCGATTGGATATGGAAGGAAGCAAGTGGTATGTATGCAGCATAAGAGAAATGTTATTGTAGCTTTAACAGTGAAATATAGCTTTTTGTCTTTTGTACAGTTGTATCAAATTGAACATGCATAGCCCAACTATAAAAGCAAGTATGCATGCATTAGTCTGTAGCACAGACCAGTTGTAAGAGTCCAATATTAGACTGTAGTCAGTGGTTGTGGGTTTCAAATACCAAGATTCCCAACTATACAATACTGTTATTTCTTCAGTAATATTTTACATTAAATTGAAAACTCTATACCAATGGCACAAATGCCCTGCTGTAAACTGTAATTTGTATAATTGGACACACATATGTGCAATATATGCACATTTCAAGGATTACTTTATCTGTAGTATAGTGTGTATCTTTTAGGACATATACTTAAATGTAATACTTCAGCTAAAAGAGTTGTATAATTGTGTTAATTTATTGTATGTCACATATGATAGTTCTAATTTTATCTTTTTTTTTCCTCTCACCACAACACATATCTCACTTTTTTATTTTCTATTATATGTCATCAAAATGTCTTCATGTTATCCATGTGTACCACATCACTAAATGCTACACAGCACAGCAAGGTAGGCCAGAACCAGTGGATCAGTCTGTCCCTGCTCCACCTGCTCGAGCACCGATGCCCAGCATGCCTGTCTTCCAACCTGGCAGCACTGCCTCTGCTGGCACTGTACTACCTGTGTCCTCAGGTAGTACTGCCCTGGAAACTACTGCAGTGGTACCTTTCGGGAGCACTGGTGGAGGTGGTGATTTCATCACCTGCAGGGAGTTGCCAAGGATGGCGCGTAGGGTTGTGCACCACACCATTGGTGTACACCTACACCAGATGGAAAGCTGCTCTTCCTCATGGTGTGCAGCAATAGAGGACATCAAGCAGTCTAGCCACCAGCAGAGTAAGGGGACAGTGATGACAGTCCTGTGGGTCAGGACTTGATTCTCACTGTTTCCAAGCTTGATGTGCATGAGCCTGCATTGTTCCCTCCCTCACCCCAGTCATGGTGTCCCCCAACCTTTTATGTCCATCACCATCCTTGCCTCTTGTCTTGTTTGTCTTGTTGTTTGCATTTGCTTCCACATCTACCCAACTTACCTGACTCAGACATACCTACATCACTTACCCAGCAGTCCTCTATTACTGAATTAAAAAATAAATGGGCACCTGTCCCACAAAAAATAATTGTGCCATACATAGTTCTCCATTTCACACACATGTCTTCACACACTTTATTCAGTCCAATTGGCTATACAAAATGATTACGTTGTTGTCTCCTCTCTCTCTCTCTCTCTCTGGAAGTGACAGTCTAAATTCAGATAATATTCTGCACATATGTTCAAGTTTTACTGTTGAAGAAATGGATAGTTTTCCATTCCTACCTCCCTCCTGCACATTCCTGTATTGCTTTTCCTTTATTCTTCCCTGTGCATGCTCCCCATTTCACCAATTTCCTATCTACTCCATTTTAACACCTATAATCTGGTCAAAACATAGAATCACACAGAACATACACAAGTAGCAGAAAAAGCAATGAATCACTTCACTTTTTGGCCTCTTTGTTACTGTGGAGTTTTGCATCCCATAGCAATGGCAAGCGATGTTCAGCAGTGGTAGAATGCTGTAATTATCTGCACACAATGTTGCTTACCCCACTGTGCTATGCCAACACACAGCAACACATGTACTATAAAGAATTAATGCCATTGCATTATCACTGATTATTTAAAAGTATTTAAAAGTCTTACATACACCTGAATTCAAACCCAGTATCATCTGGGCTCAAAAGAAATGAGTCAATGCATTTCCACCTACTGTCACAGAGCCAGTTAAGCAGTAGGTCTGTTGCATAGACTCAATACTAACTGTCAGACTTTAGCAATGCAGCTTGCATTTACTCACTGCTTAGTTATGTGCAACAGGGGAAATATATCTTGGATGTGCAAATGTAAAAACCAAACAGGTGCGAAAGCAGAAACAAACAATCCACCAAGAAAAAACTGCTTCCAGGTGCCAATAACTAGTCCCTGACTACACAGTGGTAAAAATCACTTTTTAATATTAAAACCGAACAACACAAAGAGGGTCAAGCGCTTTCGTCAAGTTTTTTTTTCGTCAAGGTTCTGATGAAGTCAAACTTGACGAAAGCGCTTGACCCTCTTTGTGTTGTTCTGTTTTAATATTAAAAAGTGATTTTTACCACTGTGGAGTTGGGGATTAGTTATTGGCACCTGGAAGCAGTTTTTTCTTGGTGGATTGGATGTGCAAATACTTTGCCAGCTGTTGGGCAAACAAGCTGCTCGCTGTGCTATGGCAAAGTAAATATTATTATGCATTACTGCCATTTACCATCCATTTCCTGTCTATGACATGAAATTACATGTGGAAGCATAACAAACTGAAGGCCCTATCAAACAATATGTCACACATTTACAATACAGCCATGTGTTGCCTCCCCCAAGAACTCTAACACTGATGTCTCAGTACTTTTTCACACATATATCACCTATACTACAGAAATTAAAATCAAATGCTGTGTGATATGCAATGCACATCAGTCTGTTAAAATGCAAAGCTATAACTATTGACCCATAAGCCTAAAAAGCCTTATCTGTAAGGCTAGGGAAGGGGATCAGTATGGACCTTATCCACTGGGATGCAAACTCAAACAAAAACGGTAAAACTACTGAAAACCCAAACACATGAAAACCATACAGGCAAGCCTACCAGTGAAGCACCAGGACCATAAATGAGTCGGGTAAAACCAAAATTGCATTTAATATACTGCAGCGTAAGATGTAAACACATAAAAGCTTTTCGTTTAATTAATTAAAACAACTTCCTCAGAAAAAAATCTGTACAGGAAACAGGGGTTTAAATTCCCCTCTTCCTTATCACATGTTTACCGAGTGTGAATTAATAAGTTAACTGCAAAGTAAAACACTCATAAACCACTCCCCCGTCTTACAAACATTAAAATAAAACGTATTATATAATATTCCACATTGAGCATCTCATATCTAAGACCAGGGAAGTCATAGCTCTGTTGTACTCTATCCTTATCAGACCACTAATTGACTACAATGCTCTCTTCTGCCTATACCTCACCAGATAGCTGCAGCAACAGAAGAAAAGACAGAGGTTTGTGACTGGGATAATCCAGGGCCTGCAAAACATGACAAACATGGAAAGACTGAAAGGCCTGTCATGGTACTCAGTATCATACAAGCTGCTGAGAAGTGACCTAAGCCTGGCCTAAAGACCAGTCTCAGAGCCTTCCCTACTGGAAATGCTGGACATCTGAAAATCAAATGCGACAATAATAACTTCCCAAGAGTTCTCACCCTAGCCTGTGATATAAACAGAACATGCTGAGGAAATAGTGATTGCCACTCCTCTGTAATTGGCTCACACTGCATGTGAAGCACTGCTCCTCAATGACCCTATTTAAGTACAACCCTGAGAACTGGATGAGTGATTTTAAATTCACCCCTGGGGTGGCACCTATATCCCTCATGCACAAGGCCAGTCAATATTGATCACAAAATCACATTGCTAACAATGTCCATTTAACTATGCTCAATAACGGTACTTGTATTTTACACAGCTAGGCTTGTAAATGCCCTAGGGACATTAGGCCAGTAACCTCCTATGAACCTATGAAGCTATGAACCTATGCAGGACTCCCAACATCTTCTCTCCAATATGCACTGCTGATGTCATCCACTATAAGTTGACCTGCAGTCTTGTAAAAGTCAGACTTATGCTGTAGTACGTGTGTAAAGTACTGCGTTCTATAGTCTGTGTACTCAGATAGGTATGGGTTCTGTTCTCAATGCAGTCAAGTGTGTGTTTGTTTTGTGTGTGTGTGTGTGTGTGTGTGTGTGTGTGTGTGTGTGTGTGTGTGTGTGTGTGTGTGTGTGTATGTGTGCATCTAGTCCGAAGAGCAGAAGTGTGTATCCTACAGTTACTGCTCCATTATCATGGATTGACAGTGTTTTGATACTTGCCCAAGCCTACACATCCATTTCATGCAGGCCTCCCAACAGCTTCTCTCTATCAAGTTCTGCTAATGTCATCAACTTGATGACCTGCAGTGTTATAAAAATCAAACTTTTGCTGTGGCACTTGCATAAAATACTGAGTTCTGTAGTCTTTGTACTTAGGTAAGTATAAGTTCTGTTCTCACTGCAGTCAACTGTGTGTGTGTGTGTGTGTGTGTGTGTGTGTGTGTGTGTGTGTGTGTGTGTGTGTGTGTGTGTGTGTGTGTGTGTGTGTGTGTGTGTGTGTGTGTGTGTGTGTGCGTGTGTGTATATGTGTGTGTGTGTGTGTGTGTGTGTGTGTGTGTGTGTGTGTGTGTGTGTGTGTGTGTGTGTGTGTGTGTGTCTGTGCGCGTGTGTGTGTGTATTTGTGCTCTTGCTTGACATTGCAGACAGCTGTCTACATCAGCATTTGAGACACCATTACCATATTCTCCTCACCATACATTGCTGATGTCATCAGCTATAAAGTGTTGTCTGAGACACTCCAAATCAAATTTCAGCTGTGGAGCTTGCCTTAAATACAAAGCTATGTACCTTGTGTAATTAGGTAGAAGTTCTTTACTCACTGCAGTCAACTGGGAGTGGGTGGGGTGTTTGTATTCTTGCTTGACATTACAGATAGCTTTTTACACCAGCAAGTGGTACACTTTTATTACCATAGTCTCCTCACCAGGCACTGCTGATGTCATTTGCTATATCTGCTTTGTAAATATGCACTACTCCCACCAGGGC